>NC_133618.1:93856621-94156621 GCF_048593235.1 Sminthopsis crassicaudata
GAGAGAGAGAGAAAGAGAGAGAGGGAGGAGAGAGAGAAGGAGGGAGGCATAGATGATATCTAACTATCATAGGCTGGCCCCCTATCTATGCTTTAGAAAAATGGATCTAAGTGCTATTTGCAGGATAGAATTGAATAGAATCAGGAAAACAATTTCAGGAGTATAGGAACAAAGCAACATGCTTCTGAACAAAGGTGATATCAGCAGGAAGGAGAAAAAGGGAGGTAAGATTTGAGAACTTTGGGGAAAGATAAAGCAATAAGACTCGGTTGCTGAAGCTGACTATTATTGAGAAAGGTAAGAAAAAGACATGCCAAAGATGATTGACTAAACTGATTCCTGTCTAAGTTACTAAGAGAATAGCAGTCGTGATGTATAGCTTTAAATTTTTTTTTTTGCACATCTTGGCATGGGGCATCATAGAGAAAAGGCCTAAGAAGATGAGATTGGTTTTAGAAATGGTGAGCTTGAGGTGACAACTGGGCACAGAGAGATGTCCAACCAGTAACTAGAAAAGTGGGACTGAAGTTTGGGAGCATTATCACGGCTGGAATTATGGTTTTATGAGTCATCTCCACAGATACAATAATAAAACCATGGGGGTGGATGAGTATGTAGAGAGAGAAGAGGGCTGAGGAAAGAACCTTGGGAAACACCTATAGCTAGCAGGGAAAAGGATGAAAAGATGCCATTGAAGGAACCAGAGCTTAAAAGCTTATAAGACATTTGTCTTTTCACTGAGTTTTTTCCCCACTGGTTTTTGTATTCTTTCCATAGCCCCTGTAGTCCTTAAGTGGAATCCTCTACCATTAGTGCATTTATCATTCAACACTTGTGTGCAAAATCTCTCAGAGCAGAGCTCAATGTGAATGTATTGCAAAGTACAAATCTGAATATTCTCTTGCTTTAATCCACTTATGTGTAACACAATTCCTAGTTAAGCTATTCATTAACACTTGCTGACATTCACAGACAGTACATTTTTTTATATGCATTTACTTCACAAAACACTAGAAGAAATTAAAATTATTTTGAAATTGGGTGATACAGTCTAACATAATTTGAAAAAAAAAGGAAGAAAGCACTTTGAAAATTAAACTACCAAGACTGACTGCCCTGATTTCAATTTTTTATTACCAAATAAATGTTTTACTTTCCATGGAATAATTGATTAATGTGATTAAAAGCTAAAGCCTCTTGTAAGGACAATGATGAGCTTCTGTATAAGAACCAGAAAGGTGAACAGCCACTGGTTTATTTCAGACTTGGTTGTGTTTTCTCCCTCCTAAATTTTAAAGAACCAGTATTTTAACCATCCCGTGGTTGCAAGGAAGGATTGGAAGGAGAATAGATGCGATTGCTGAAGATGTTGGTCTCCTTAGAATTGATGGCCTTTTTGACATCAGGAACCATATTCAATAATCATCTCAGTAAAATATTATTAGCAGAAATATAGAAATAGTGAAGACTTTCTTGCCAAGCTAAGACAAAACTGGATAAAATGTGGACAGCCAAGGATCACCTAAGTATTCATCACCTACAAGGCAAGTGCCTTTCTTGGAAGTCATTCAAGCGGAAAATGAACAGCTGCCAGTGGTGATCAGAGAGCAAAAAGGAGTTTCTCTTGGAGAAAAAAAAAGGCCCTTTTGTGCATAGGTTGAGTTGGCAATTGTTTTTGTTTTGTTTAGCAAAAGTGATGTTCCATATTCTTTTATTAAACTACTAAGAGTCTAGAGTTGCAGGTAATGAATCATATATTAGTTTATGGAATTTTAAAGGTTCTCTGCAGATAATGCTCCCCCCCAAAAAAAAAATCTCAAAAGTAATGTTTTAGAAAACTGGCAAAGACATTTCACATTAGGTAAAGCATTTTTCTTGTCCAGGAAGAATGGATGGTTCTGCATGTAGAAAGTTTGTAGAAAGTCATGAACTTGTTTCTAACCAGAGTTATTGAGGAATTACTAATATTTAGGCTAGACTGTTATTTAGCTCTTTATACAACTGAGGAATGTTTTTTAATCAGAGGTGGAGGGCACATGAAATTTCTCAACAATGAGAATAAATTGGACATATCATCTAGTTTCAGTGCAATCACCTTACAAATAGGTCACTTGAAAACAATATATTCAATGACACATAAAGAATTTATGCCTCCAAGGTTTAAGAGTTTAGGAAGAATAACCCATATGTGTTCGAAATATAACTGAAATATTATAAAGCTTCCCAGACAGTAGTTCAATAACATGGAGAACTTGAATATGTTTGATTTCTATAAATTTAAAGCAATTCACCTCTTGAAGTGATTAGCATTTCCAATTTGTTGCAGTTTGCATTTATGAACTCTAGTACCTAGATAGCTACCTAGGTCTTGCCTATGGATTCCTACCAATACTATAAAGGATAGGGGCTTATATTTATACTTGCTTATATTTATCAATTCATCATATTATGTCATTGTGATGATAAAAATGTATGCAACACTGAAATTTGTGGAGAATTTTACATACATTACCTCACAATAATATTATTAAATTCAATATGGCTAGTATCACTTAGTCACTGTCTATTTCTTCTATGCTACCTATAAGGCTCATTTCTCCTAAACTCAATCTGAACTCTAGAAAAGTATGAAGTTTCTCTTTCTAATCTCAACCGAATTTGTCTGACGTCTTGCGTCAAGTGTGTTGCAGTCTTTACCCAGGTGCCAGAGTTATTATGTATAGCTATGTTGAGCTACTAATCTTTTCTTCTTTTCTGTGATTTACTTAAATCTTCCTCTAGTTAATTGGTACAGGAGCTAATTTGCTGAATTTGAAGTCAGAAAATCCTGAATTTAACCCTGTCTCTACTCCTAGCATTATGATTTTAGCATAGTCATTTCACCTGTCAGCTTCATATTTTTCATGGAAATAACCTATTTCCCAGGGTTGTTATAAGCAAAGAAAAGAACCAGAACAGAGGGGAAGAGCGGAGAGGAGAGGAGAAGAGGGGACAAGAGAATTAGAGAGGAGAGGAGGATAAATGAGAGCAAAGAGAAGAGGGGAGAAGAAGGAGAAGAGAGGAAGAAAAGAGAGCTGAAGGGGAGGAGGGGAAAGATTTATAGTTGAGATGAAAATACTTGTTTCTTGGATTCAGAATTAAATTCAATTCTGTGAATCTGTAATTCCAACCACAACCATAGAGTCTTTTTTGATACCATGAAGCTATGCAGTGATATGGGACCTAAGGATTGGTTCATATATTTTTAAAGGTAGATGTGACTTTTTTAGCTTCAGGATATAGTACAAGATGAAGGTATTAATGCTGATAACATGGCAGATCATTAAAACGAGAAACTATACTTTCAAATACAAAAAGATAGCTTCATCTGTTATCTTTATAAGTCACAGAGACATTTATAAGGAAAAAAAAAACAAACAAATAATACAGATATCTGTGTATTGTTTTCTCAGATTGCCATCAGCAGACCCAAATTTCTCCCTGGAAATATCTGCTCACAAAAAACACTATGAATTCAAAGACCCTGTTGTGACAATTCCTTTATATGCTGATTTGTGAGAAAAATGAAATAAGATTTTGAAAGAAACAATATAAAAATTATGTAAATAGACTATGATAGTATAACAATATACTTTTAATTATTATTAGTAGAAGCATTATTGTACTATTCTCTTGATATTTAGGAAAGTTTTCTATTGAACTTCAGGTACAACAGGCCAGCAGTCTATGTCCTGTACCTTTTGGCTGTCCACAGGGAATCTATTACCTTTGGAATAGTTCTAATTATTAAGAAAATAGTTTTTTTTTTTTTTTAGCACCAAGCCTAATTCTATATTTTAGTAATCTCTGTCTATTGCTCCTGGATTAGCTTTCCATCTTTTTTTAGACTGGGTTTCCCTATCTTGCCTAGGCTAGACATATCATCACGCTTCAGACCCATTACTACCCTTTATTGGCACTGGAACTTTGGCCTGCTCTGTTGCCTACCTCAAGTGCGTTCAATCTTTCTTAGAGATTATAAATTTTAGCTCAACTGTAGCACTGACCTTAGTCTCTCTGGTAGAAAGGATTACAAGTATGGGCTAACATATATAGCATCTTATAATTTTCAATAAGAGACAATATTGTGGAATGGGAATATGAGGACTAAATGTGGGTGTGTATAAAAACATACAAATATGTCTATGTGTATGAATATATGTATATATATGTGTGTGTAACATATATGTATACATATGTGTATATACACATGCACAAATAAATCTTATTATGAAGAAGAACAAATTGATTCAATACAAACTATAATTCTACCATTTACTAAAGGCCAGATGATATTCAACATGCTGTTTGGAAGATGGCTAGCCTCAATGAAAATTTTTTGTCTTCAAACTAATTTGTATGTAGAAACAATCTGTGTTTAATTTCCTTTAAAATGACATGTTAATTAGGGAAAATAAAGTATTTGAAAATCACCCATGCTTGAAAAGATATCAGAGAAATCATTAATAGTAGATTGTTTTAAATAAAATTCCTTCCATTCGGCAGTACAATAAACTGGGAAGTGAATTATTACTATTCATCACCTTATAGAAAGTCCACAATCTCCAAAAATATAAAACTCTGCTGTTTAGAAATAATGTCAAGGAAAAAAATCATTTTAAACCAAAGTGATTGCTTCTGTGTCCTTTGATGTTCACAGAGCAACTCTTGCAAAATCACTAAAAGGAAGAAGTAAAAAAAGAAAATCAATAGGAACATAGTACTATGAAATAACTTTTGTGGGAAGAATGGAACCAAGGAGATTAAGATAAAACTACAAAAATATGAAACCATAAAAAGGACAAAGAACTTAAAATGAACACATAATATGAGATTGTGAAAGTGACTTCAGTTATGTTTCTAACAAGCATTGATAAATGAACATTTGACTAATTAACCTGGGGAGCTATCTGAAAGAAACTCATTCTATAATATATAACTTCAAAATACTTATGCAACTTGTTACATTATTATTTAGAAATTTAAATATTAAAGAGATATACTTTATATTATTTATTCTTATGGAGTTTTTAGTTGATAAAGTTTCAAAAGATTATATAAATATAAGCTTTTATATAATTACTAATATGTATGTGCATATTGCTGCCAAAATAATTGCTTTAGTGAAATCTTGTATTTCAGCAATGGATCAGAAGTCTTACTGAAATGAGTACTCCTTCCATTGTTGTAGGTCATAATCATAGAATTTTGGAATTGGATGTGATTTTAGAGATCATATAATCCATCTTATAGCTTTAAAAATGCCATTCACAACCTATACTTAACTAGTGTTCATCTGACCTTTGTTTTAAGATCTCCAATGAGAAGGAATTCATTGCTCTTACTTCCAACCCTTAACATTGCAGTTAATGTGGATTTGTGAATTATTGGGAAATTTTTCCTCAGATTAAGTGTTATTTGTCTTTTTTTTCTTTTTTCAAATTCTACACATTGCTCTTAGTTTACCTTCAAAGAAAAGTAACAGAGATATTTGAAGACCATTCTGTTTTGCTAAATGTTTCTCTTCTTTGTACTTTCTACCCAGCCTCATTTAGCTTCATCCTGAAATCCTTTACCATCTTTGTTGTCTTTTTCTAAATATTTTCAAGCTAATTAAAGTTTTTTTTTGTAAAATGTGATGCCCATAATTGAATATAATACTTCAAATATGTTCTGATGAGTATGAAATATGATGGGATTAATAATTCTATTTATGGACAATGTGTTTTTAAAAAACTAGTTCAACTTTATGTTAGCTTTCTTAGTTGTCACATCATGCTAATAACTATTAATTTAAGTTCACCAAACTCTTGAGATTTTTTTAGACAATATACCTTTCCTCTCTTTCTTGCATTTATAAAGTTGATCTTTTAACAAAAGAATCATTTAAAAAATTTTTACCTTATAAATTCAGATCAATATTTTACTATTTTAAAATCTGTTAACAATTCTTGAATATAGCATCTCCTTTGTAATATAAATGTCCTAGCTATGTATCATCTACTGATTTGATAAACATGCCAATTATGCCTTTATCCAAATCATTTATAAAAATGGTAATCATCTTAGGAAAAATATCCCTGAGACATTCCATTATAATCTTTCTTTCAAGTTCATATAAAATCATTAATGGCTACTCTTTATGGATATCATTCAAAATAACCTAAAACCAAAATAACCTAAACTATACTACTTTCAAGCCAAAATCTCTCCATATTTCCTCAAGAATAGGAAAACTTAATAAAATAAAACATACTAAAATCTAGGTAAGATATATGTACAACATTCTTCCTATCTACTGGTCTAGTAACTTTGTGAGAAAATGATAATAAGGTTAAGCAATACTGATCTACAGATAGGTGGCATAGTTCATAGTGAATTGGAACTGGAATCAGGATAATATGAGTTCAGATCCAACCTCAGAGACTTACTAGCTATGTAACATTACTTGTTTTCCCTCAGTTTCTCTAACTATAAAATAGTGATAATAATAATAATAGCACCTATTCCACAGAGCTTTATAAAAGTACTTTGCACCATGCCTGACACATAGTAGATATTAAATAAATGCTAGCTATTATTATTAGCAATGATAGTATTATTTACATATAATAATATGATTCCATAACATCATTGTTATCAATAAAGTCCTGCTATTTCTTAGTGATAATACTTCCTTTCCTAAATACTCAACTCATCTCTGTCTTCCTAATCTGAATAATTCTTGTTCATATGCTCTTATAGTTCCTCCCTAAAGGATCAACTAGAACTGGAATCCTTTCTATAAGTATTCTAATATTTTATGAATACTTCAGAAACTATCACACTTTCCACCTATTAATTTTCATATTTGAACATGAATAATGCCTTTTTGTATTATATATATATATATATACATATATATGTGTATGTATGTATGTATATCTCTTGCTGTCTATTACTAAAGATATCCCTTACAGGGGTTCTCAAACTATAGCCCTCGGGCTGCAAGCTGAGGATGTTTATGTGGCCCGGTTATGGCAAATGGGCTGAGGGGCGGAGACAGAGTGTGAGTTCTTGTTTTTACTATAGTCCGGTCCTCCAACAGCCTGAGGGACAGTGAACTGGCCCCCTATTTAAAAAGTTTGAGGACCACTGCATCACAATCATATTCAAAACAATGTTGGTAATATGCTGCATTCTGCTTATGCTGATTATGCCTTTTCAATACCTTTGCTTCACTCATAAACCATACTCCCAAATTAGAAATCCCATCTTCAATTTTAATAGAACTTTCACAATTTAAAACGTCTCACTTAATTTCATGCCAGATTTTCTATTGTTCCCCAAACTTCTATTTGAGAAAAATATATAATGAATTGATTACTGTTAAGTACTGAATTCCTACTTCCCTTTACAATAGTGAAGGCATCATCTATTTCCCTCTAGCAAAATTACTTTGACCTAAGTATTTGACATCTTTGTCTTAGATATCAAGTTCTAAAAATGACCTTGATAGACTGTTACAGAATTTTTCTTGGACAACTTGAAAGTTTGGGACACTTACTTTATAAAGAATATATTATCTTCTAGATATGTCTTGTTTTTACATAGCAAATCTAAGATACAGAATTGTCATGAACAACTCTTAAAATAACAAGAAATCTCCCAATTACTGAAATGCAAATAATGCTCTCTGTGCTCTATTAGACCATATTTCCTTTGCCTCACTAAATTTCTTTTACTTAAAAAGTGAGCTTCCTCACTCAATCAAGGTGGCCTCCACAGCTGCCAGAATGTCAAGAGTTAACAGTCTCATTCATTTGATAAACTTAACAGGTGAGGTCTTACTTTTTCTACAAGTTCTATTTCTCTCATGAGTTTTCATGCCTCTATTTTAATCTTGTTTCTCCTTCAATCAATGTTCATGACATCAGGTTTAGGTAGTTCATTTTCCTGATGTTTCCTGTTCAGTAGAGACTTAACACTATATGCTTATTGGCATTTATCTGTCTTCTTCTACAGACAAACAACAAATGGAAATCCATGGTAGAAATCCAGTTTGCAGGAACCTCCTTTGACATGAATTACACACATATATGCAATTACTTTCAAGCAGTTTGGGAGGAAGTTCACTGATTCAGCAATGGAAGTATACCAGCAGAACACACTAACACAATGAGGATTCTCTGTGCTGAATTAAGTGTACAGGCAGGATGACAAACTGGAGACAACATTTGCACTTGACCTTATTGCAACTGGCATTCTAATTGAGCCAAGTTTAATCAGTTCCAGACAGATAATCACTCACTGATCCTCCTGAAAGCAAACCTATGTGGTTCCTTCCCCTTTTGTTTTTCCTTTCCCTTCAATGTCCTCACTTTCATTGTGTTGCATCTATTAATGTCGCTTTGGGCCAACCTGCACATTGTATAGCACCATATTGATTTATACTGTATTAAGATTAATTCCATTATGACTCTTATCCAGTCACATCACTTAATTACATTGACATTTATTGCAATTACATCTAATAATTGACTTGAGCTAAGAATTTAAATAAATGAGAGCCACCTGGCAGAATGACAGAAGGAAGCTGGTTTAGCATAGGAATAGTAAAGGCAATCTCCACTCCTCCTGTCAAAATTATTTTCTTTGACTGACAGAGGGATTCAGTTCTGGTCAGGGCCATATTCTATCCAGCAAAATAGTCAGGTTAGAGGGAAATACCAATCTACATGTTGGTTCATTTAATTGATTTCAGAAACAAATTTTATAATAACATATGTGAAAGCAATTTGAAAAAGTTTCAAGTTTCAAAAATATATTCTGTTATAACTACATTTTACTGACAATAACACTATTATTTGAGTAGTAAGAAGTTTGCTATTTATTTGAGGAGAAATAATTTAATAAAATCTAAATTATTGAGCATGATAACCAAAGGCCCAATGTAGCCCCAATATAAACCCCACAATCCAACATAAAAACCCGTGAAATTCTTTAAATATACAGTCTATTCCTATCTATCCAATTCATTCATATAATTCCCTCGTTTGCATGTCTTCCCTAATCTCTCTCTCTCTCTCTCTCTCTCTCTCTCTCTCTCTCTCTCTCTCTCTCTCTCTCTCTCTCTCTCTCTCTCTCTCTCTCCTTTCTCTTTTTAACCTCCAATACCTGGCTAAAATATTAATATATCCAAAATGCCTTCCTGTTCACTATAACTACCAAATACTGGACTCTTACAGTACTGAATTTATACAACTTTTATGGCACTTATTACACATTGTTTTCTATTTTGCACATTTATGAATGTGTTTTATCCTTTTACAAGATTATAAGCTTCATGAATTGAAGATTTGTGGTATGTTCATGCAAAATTTTTCTTGCATAGCCAGCAAGTAACCTTACTTGTTATAAATGAACAATAAATGTTTATTGCATGGTTAAGTGAACCTGAAACAATTAATGAACAATGAAAGACAGCAAGTAATTAAGACTACCTTTATTTCCTCAATCTTATCCTACTTATTCAGCTGAAACTACTCTCCTTTTAATTCCCCAATATAGTCCTAATCATCAAAGTCAAAGACCATTACTTACTGTCCATTCTCCTTAACCCCTCTGCAATAATTAACATTAATGACAATCCTTTCCTTTCTGAAACTCTCTCCCAGTCTTGACTTCATGATATTGATTAGATACATCTTAGATTACATCTTCAATTTCTTCCTGTATTCCCATGTCATTGTCCCTCTTTTTGTTTCTTCTCTCCCTATCTAGACCCATTAGTGAACCAGTTCAATACTACAATTCCCTCTAGTTTTGAATACCATGTGTCCCCTTGTCTAATCAACAATTATATCATCACCAAACTCAATTCTGGATTATGCTCACTATAAACCCTCTTTATTCACAAGTTACTGAATGGAGCTAAGAAAAATCATGAACTCTGCACGTTGGATCCATGACAAATTTATTTTACATAATCTGAATTGGACCATTACTGTAGCATGATAATTTTCCATCCTGTATTTAATATCCTTAGCTATTCCAAACCTTTTATTCTCTCTTTCAGCCTCCTGTGGAACATTTTCATGCTTTTACATGCTCTACCTCAATGTATTGTCTAGTACTACTTATTTTGTAATATGAATATTGTGATGCTAAAAGATAAAAATGATCTCCTTTTTGTTTGATCTAGCACCTTGGACAGTACCAGTCACAGATGAGTAACAAATATTATGTGATGAAAAAGGACTTCATGACCTTTCAATTATTTTGTACTTGGAATTGATGCTATTTGAAAGTAGTTCCTGAGAGTTAGTGATTAAAATTCTGGATAAACAAATTATGTATAATGTTTGCATTCTATAGAAACTAGTTCTTTGTTGTTGCTATACTTCATTTCCCAATGTCATGCCTTTCTGCTGGTTATCCTTCAGACCTGGAATTCCTTTCTTTCTTACTTACTTCTGTAGCTTCTTTGCCTTTTTAGACTGCTCTAAAATTGCACATTTTATCTTTGCTAATATTTATAGGCCAGCTCCCTCCCCACTAAGTCTTCTTTCTGAGATTATCTTCCACCCAATCTGTGTATATCTTGTAAATATATAGTTATTTATGTTGTCCCCCTCATTAGAATATAGGCTCCTTGAGCATAGAAAGGTTGTTTTGCCTTTCTTTATATTTAAAACACTTATTCTAGTACATAGAAAGTATTTACTAAATGCTTGTTGACTGACTTATTAGCCCCAGCCAGTTCACCTCAACTCCCTCCACCTTAATCTCTGTCTCTGTAATTTTGCTCATCCCTATATACTACATCCTATACACTGTGTCCAAGCTCAGAAAATGTTAAATTATGACAATAACATTATGAATTTCCTGATTCAGGTCTCTTACCTTCTAGTATTTTGGAATAGAGGAATATGGAGTGATCATAGTAAAGCCACTTCTATAAACATAATAATAAATTTACAATGGGGTACAGTGAGGTAGCCTGATTAGATTGAGGGGGTGGCTTTTTGTTATTAAACAAATTAGATACTTTCCAATGAAAACTGACCTATTCCTTAAAAAGAAATGCTATTTTTTTTCTATTATAATGGAAGTTAGGGGAAAGATAGTAGGAAAATGCCCACAGAACTTCCATCATGAATGAGGCAAAGACTTTGAGCTCATTCATCTCTCTTTCTCTGTCTCTCTCATACACACACACCCACACCCACACACATACACACACACATACAAGCAGAATATAATGACACATATACATACTTTTATTCTCCACATTTTTGTTTCCATATGTTTGGAGTAGGAGGCTTCATAACCTTTTTTCAATTATACACAATAAGGACCTAGCAGATGTATGATTTTTAATTTAATTCGGTCCTTTCTGTTGAAATGTGAACATGTCTATATCTTTAGAATTTCTTGTTTAACAATTATATTCTCAATTTATAGATGCAATTTACATAGGGTTTCAAGTTTGTTTAAAGCTAGAAATTTCTCTTAGAGACAATGCATTTGTTAGTCCTCATTAAATAATTCCTTTTTTCTTGAGAAAACCATATGTTTATATTATCAAGAGACTCTACTCATCAGAATATTTGCTTTGCCAGATTCTCAAGAATCTAGAAGTGGTCAACTAAGATTATTGTCTCTTCCTGACACAATGGCCATAACAACCGATTTATATTAAAATTAATATCAATTAGTGACAGAATTCAATTTAAGAGATCCCTGTGAGTCAAGAAATCTATGAACATATATTCCCCATAGAGAACCCTATCAGATACCTGTATCTGTTTTTTAAATTTTCACTTGTTCTTCCAGTTTTTTTTTTTTTTTTAGCAAAAAGGGAAGTCTCTATTAGTGCTATTCTGTATATAATACCTTTGAAGGAGGGCTATTGTACTTGACTAAAAACCAGGGCACAATTGCAAGGGAAAGGAAATGATGAGCATAGAATTAAAGAGTTGACCTCAAAAGGCTGACTTATAACTAACTACTCAAAGCTATGGCTCCCAAATCCTCCAATGAAGATAGTTCACTGAATGTTAATAATTAAGTTGTTTTAAAAGAGAATAAATAACAGATCAAAAAACCATTAAAGTTAACTTTGCAGCTTATGCATTATTTGTTCAAAGTGTCAGCATTTGGCATGAACCAAATCTATAATTCCATTTTACCTTAATTTGGCTCAACAAAAGACATCAAGAAGCTTTGGTCTTCCTTCAGAGAAGGGGGTCATATAAGACTGCTCTAATTCTGAGTATTCAAAAATGAATGGAAATTTGAGTCAGCTGAACTACAGTATAGAGCATTTCTTCATAACAAACTTAATTGAGCTTTGATATTTCCCCCCCATCTTTTTTCCTTTGGTTTGAAGCTTAGCTACATATTAGTGATAAATCAATCTAAAAATTATTATTGCCACTAGAACCTTCTAATTCTAAGGCTCAAAAAGATTTGCCTGATGACAGGCTAACTAATACAAAGTATTGTGGGGAGGGAGGTCACATCTTCATTTGTACCAAGTGCACAGTACAAAGTAGTTATGGCTCTAATAGAAATTACAGTGATATTTCCTCATTGAATTTTATAACAGACCCTTGTTATAATAATATTTTTTAAATCACACTTGTAGTTTAATTTAGATATTTGCTTCCTTATATAGATTTTTTACACCAAAACAAGCAAGGGGATAAAAAAATTTTTTTCTACCTCCTAATACTTTAGAAAAATTTCAGAGTTCTTCTAAACATAATAGCAATGGGCAATATAAACATACATTTCAAGAGATATATCCAGATATATGAAGCTTATTACAGGAATAATAATGACTAGTTGATCTTTATTTTCACAATAAATAGAAAAGTGAATTTATCATCCTTTTTATTTTTCATCCTTTTATTTTTTATTTTATTTAAAACAAGATCATACAAGATTGTGAACTCCTTGAGGTGACTGCTACCCTTTCTGTAAGACTATATTTTAATACTTCTTTGCATTTGCAGAATCACAGAATTCCACAACTGAAAATAACCATGAAAAATATCTCAAAAAATCTCTCCTTACAATATTTGTTGTTTCTCATTCATTTTCATTCATGTTTGATTCTTCATAATTACATTTGGTGTTTTCTTGCAAAAGTTCTAGAGTAATTTTCCATTTAATTTTCCAGGAACATACCTGACAACAATGAAGGGAAACTCACTGTCTCTTAGGGCAACCTATTGTTGTTCTATCTCTTATAGTATCTGGCACAGTGCTTGGCACCTAATTCATGCTCAACAGTCTGCCAGATTAAACTAAATGAATTTAAGTCTAAAAAAAATTCTGTTAAATGCTAGGAAAATATTTAAAAACACACACACACATACTTAACTTGGGTTGAAATTGGAACTCATTTTTCAAATAAGATGTCCATGGAGGGGATGGAATTTTTGAAATTCAATTCATGGAGATTCAATTCAATGAAATCGATTTAGCAAACATTTAGTAATGGAAGGAAAGAAAAGAAGTAACTATTTATTAACTATCTACCATGTGCCAAGCATTATATTAAGTACTTTACAAATATGTCTACAAAATTCTGGAGTGATAGGTGCAGTTATTATTTTCATTTCACAATTCAGGAAAATAGACAGATAAAGAGGCCACCTGACTTAACTAGTCTAAGACTGGATTTGAACTTACTGTTTCCTTACTCTAGGCCCAGCCAGCTATCCACTATGCCAAATACCTGCCCTTACCATTTAAGAAATATAGTAGAGGATTCTTTTTAGAATACCCTTGGTCTACAAATGTACTATTTTTGTCTGAAAAGAAAAGAGCCTAACTATGAATTATGGGGAGGAGGGGAAGGACGTTTTACCATCAAACATAAATCTTAGGGTTCCCCCTCTTCTTGTGGTTGTTGGGGAATGAAATAAGGGATGAAAATTAGATAAAGGAGAGCTATGAGGAAACAGAAAAAAAGTGACTACTTCCTCATTCCTAAAAGGAAGTAGAGTAAACAGGAAAGGTTTTCATATTAAGGAGCTTGATCCTCTACTACCCATGAGAATTAAGGAAACCAGATATCCTGGCTACAAAAAGCTACAGAGGCAGCTGTTGGCCAGAGCAGAGACATGTCCACTAAAGTTTCTATTCTACTTTATATATAGATAGACTTGGCCAATCTGTAATCATAAAAGATTGCATATATTTGAGACCCAAATTCCTCTCTAGGGAAAGGGAATGAAACTGTTTTCATTAGGAAAATAGGACATAATTTCTTGTTACTTTACCATTCATTTCTGTCCTTGTTAAAAATAAATAAATAAATACCTGGAGTCTCATGCAGTTCCTAGACCAGAATTACTAAGATACTTAGAAATTGTGTGATGTCAGATTAAGTTAACTTCAGAAGTTCCTAGATTGAATTGGATGGGGAAAGGGGAGAAGGTGAGGTCAGAGTTGATTCGTCACTGAGAAGCTTCCTGATTTGAACTTGGGTACAGAAAGATATTTTGGAATACAGGGGAGTATTTGTTGGCAGGAGGATAGAGTACGGCAGATAGAAAAAAAAGACAAAAAAAAAAAAAAAAAAAAAAACTTCCCCAACACACTATGGACCTGGCAGCTACTTTATTAATAAATATTAGTATATTAGTAAATAAATATTTATTGAATTTGATTTATATTCCTTTTAAAACAGCTTAAATGGCCTCCTTTCTTGGTGGTGGTATGGGTAGATGGGAGAATGGGACTTTTTAAAAATTAACTGATTAATTTGCTATTTTAAAGTTTATAATAGATTTTAGTAATAAGCAGCTACTCTTGCTGCTTAATACAGAAAAAAAAATAGACAAAATAACCTCTGGTAGCCCCTTCTAGTTACAGGGTTACCTTCTAATTCACTGTAACACATTGCCTACTAGAAATTTCTTCCCTAAGAAACTAGGAGTCAAATATGTACACAATTAGCACATGATCCTTACTGTGAAGAGAGCCTGAAGAAAATTAATTAGAAACAGATGGGCAATCATTATGACTCTGTCTCTCCACTCGGACTCCTCTTCTATGAATCTATCAGTAACTAACATAAGGAAGCTCAAGGCCTATTTCTCAACCAAGCAACATGGGAATGTTCCCAGAGGCTCCTGAAGGAATTTTTATAGAAGTCACAGATAATGACATTATTACAGAAATGACAATAGCTTCTTATGAAACATTAGTATCATAAGCCTAAGAAGTATTATAAATTATATTCTAGGGTACAATTTTGCTTTTAATTTTAAATTTTTAGAGGAGATTCAAGCTCACACTGACCTTTCCAATATGAACATGCCTTATAAGTTTTTTTTTTTTTTTTTTTATGACAAACAAGCTATTTCAGCTAAGGACAATGATTTTCATCAAGAGGATTAAAGGAAGGACAATAGAAGTCAAATGTAAATGTATGTGTATTTCATAACCTAGCCATGAGGATAGTTCCATGAACATATGTCCAACTAACCCTTCTTTTCTTTTCCTTTTTGCTACATGTGGCAAGTCCACTAACCCAGAGCGCAGTTTTGGGGAAGTAGAGAGAAGTAGAATATCAGAATTGTACTGCATCTCCCTTCTAGCACAATTCTTTTGGGGAAATGACTTTTAAATTTGAAAGTTCCAAAGAACTGCCTGCTTTTTTTCAGAGATATGTGGGCCTGGGTTCTTTTTGCATTTGAAAGATTTTATAATCCTTACTTCAGTATTTACAGTTGAATTTATTATTGAACTTTTTAGTCAATCATGTTCTAACTCTACATTCTTTTCTGAAGATGAATTAGCTGTGTGATTTCCTTAGTGTGAGATGTGAAACTCACAGCAGCCCACAAAACTAGATTAAAATGTAATTGTTCTAGGGACAGCTAGATGATGCAGTAGAGGGAGAGCCAGCCCTGAAGTCAGGAGGATCTGAGTTCAAATATGATCTCAGTCATTTAACACTTCCTAGCTGTGTGACCTTGGGCAAGTCACTTAACCCCAATTGCCTCAGGAGGAAAAAATAAGTAATTGTTCTGAATTAGAATAAAATATAACTAAGAAATGCTTAGTAAAATAAACACAACTACAATTCAACATAATGTTAATTTATGGTTTTCTAAATTAATATGCTGTGTTCAGGGATCCTTGTTTACAGTTTAATAGCCTTAAATTTGATTACTAGTTTAGAGGATTCTTGGTGAGGAAATATTATTTAAGACAGATCTGAAATGATTCTTTCATTTATGCTCATAAAGTATTGCCTGTGATATTAACAGATTGAGGAATCTGTCCATCCAGAATGTGTCAGAGGCAGGGCTTGAATCCAGGCTGTCCTTACTTTAAAGACTCTATCCACTATGCCATGTTATCTTGTGATTCAGAGAAAAATCAAGCTGACTAAACTCACTAATAAGAAGGGGAAATGAGCATTATCTTGCAAGGACCAGGAATTCTAATAGAAAGCCATTTATTCCTTCATATTATTTCATGAATTTTCTGATGTTTCTCAAGATCTAGTTTTAAAATATTATATTGGGGTAATCTTTCTGTCTAAGAGGAAGATCAGTCTTATGAACCTTAGGTTCTTTAAATTCATGAATGTTGATGTGTGGAATTAGGGACCTTCTGATGCCTAAGATATGTATAAGATAATTTAGTTCAATTCAAGAAAACATTTATTAATCACCTACTATGAGAAGACACTGTGCTAGATGATAGAGATACAAAATATAGAATTTGAAATTTATTGAAAAAAGGAAGGATGAATATAATTTAGCTATGAGATAAGGAAAACTTTGATAAGAATATAGGAGAAGCTCAGGAAAAATGATCCAAGGAATTTAAAGATAGAAAGGCTACATCCAAATTGGGGGATGGAAAAAAATAGAATTGAAGAGGGTTTCATGGACAAAATAATATATGAATTGGGCCTTGGAAGAAAGGAGGGATTTCGATAATAGAAAATAAGAGCACATCAATTTCTGTCATAGGAAATGTCACAAGCAAAGACACAGAGAAGAAAAAATCTGAATGTAATACAGGATAGATTATCTCATAATTCTTCTCTACATTCTATTCAACCTGTATTATCTTCTCTAAAATAGCTGGACCATAGAATATCAAGAAGGCAAATAGTAATAAAACTAAAAGGAAAAGTTATGGTGAATGTTGTATTTATTCTGTAGGCATGAAAGAGGGACTATATTGAAGCAGTGAATTTGAAAGATTGTTTAGGCAATAGTAGGGAGGATATCTTAGGCAGGCATAGAGTTAAAGGCAGAAGGATCACTTAGGGAACTCTTACAGTAATCTAGGGGAGAAGAAAGGATAAACTGAACTTTTAGTGGGAGTAGAAAGATGCAGAAGATATTGTGATGTAGAATTAAAAGGTTTTGTATTGTATGTGGGAAATGAGAGGGAATAAAAAGTCAAAGAAAACTGAGATTATAAGATTGAGTAATGACCAGGAATAAAGAGTTATCAACAGAATAAATGAATTAAAACAAACTTAAGTTGTCTAATAAGGTCTTCAATGATACAAACAGGCACATGTGCACACACATATTATACATATCCATCTATACACATGTATATATCTTTCAATTTGAAGTTTTAAAATCCACATTCAATCAAATCAAATCTGATCAGAAATCAAAACTAACCAATAGATCAGATTACACTATTACATAGACAGTGGTAATTGATATCACTTGGTGGACAAATAACCTTTTACTCATTAAAGGTACTACACACAGAAATACATAAAAAGGCCACTTTCCCCACTGGCTATATCCCTCGGGCCTGCATGCTATGTTTATGATGCTATTTTATGTTTTATGTGTTTTCATTAAAATTTTAATTTTCATATTTGCTTCTTTAGGCAATATCACGAAGGACAGAACTTCAAACTTTGGTTACATATACTAATTATAATAAGCAAAATGATTAAAGGTCATGTATCCACTAGCCTTAAATCAATACCCTAAAATCCTTTAGTATACTAAACATTTCTAGTGTGTTTTATTTATTGTGAAGAATGTAGATTTAGAATCTACACAATACACTCTAGCCATCTGTTAGATTAACACATATATGTCCAGAATGTCATTCTTTAGATGAAGGATTCTTAAAATGACGAAGTAACAGAGTCCATTCTAGCCTTTTCTGAAATATTTACCCATCTTCTTAAAAAGGAAAAGAAAAAGGAAAGCAAAATTGATTTTCAGAAAAACAATATATCGTGATAGCAATTTGGCCTTGAAGTCAGGAAGACATGTCTCTGTCTCTCTGTATCTCTCTCCCTGTCTCTGTCTCTCTGTCCCTGTCATTGTCTCTCTATGTCTCTGTCTCTGCCTCTCTCTATATATTTCTTTTTTTCTCTCTACACAAACATACACACACATTCAGACACACCTTTGAAATGTTATGAGTTAAGTATAAATATAATATATCAAAACCACTTGTGATTTGTGACACTATGTGGCATAGTAGATAGAATGCTATGCTTAAGGTCAGGAAGACTCATTTTCTTCAGTTCAAATCCAGCCTCTAACACTAACTGTGTGACCCTGGGCATATCACTTAACTGTGTTTGTCTCAGTTTCCTCATCTGTAAATTGAGCTGAAGAAGGAAATGTCAAACCAGTCAACTATCTTGGCCAAGAAAGCCCCAACTGGAGTCACAAAAAGACAGACACAACTGAAAATAATTGAACAACAACAAATAACCTAACAAATTCAGAAAAATTATTAAGCACTTACTTTATCCAAGATAATGCTAGGTACTAGGGATACAAAGATGAAAAAAAAAATTAAATGCTTTCTTCAAGGAAGTTACATTTTGTTGGATAGTTACAATATATAAAACAGATAAATATATCCACAAAATTTGAGAAGAATGAAGAAAGCTAGATTAAAATTTTAGCTTGAAGGAGACTATATAAATTAGGACACCCTTTAATTAAGAAAAAATTGGGAGACTCTCCTAATTATGAGAAGAAACATCTCTCCAGAACTGGATCAATGAAAAAAGCTGATTTTGTGGAAGAATTCTGATAAGTGAGCCAAAGATGCCAGGGGTATCTCTTAGAATTGATATTACAAAGTAAAGTGAAAATGCGAAATAAGTCAGAAGAATTTTGGAATCTGAATGCAGCCTAATGAAAGGCTGGTTAGGCAAAGATGGCTTTAGTATTAAAAAAAAAAACATGTATCTCAAATCACAATATTTCATTGCATAGAAAAGTCATTGCTACTGAATAAATAAAGCTATGCCAATTGCCAAGCCCCTCACCATAAAAACATTTATTATAAACTTACTCCCCATTTCTAATGTATTTTTCCATGCAAAGATCTTCTCTTCTTTTTCTGAGATTTTGTAATTACTTACATGCCAATAGAATTAAATTTTTATTACCCTAAAATATCACTTTGAAGTTTCTATCCAGCTTCCTTTTTCCTGATCATTTCTAAAGTAAGGTTAAGATTTCCTCCTTCCTCTTTTTTTTTTTTTTTCATGGATGGAGGATATAAACAGAACCTACCTAATGATTCCATTTTAACAGAAAGTTAGCATGAGAGCACATGCATGCACAGATACACAAAACACATATTGTGCTCTACTTTGCCAATGCATGCACCACATATTTTACCAGCAGGGCACCATTATCCTTTGACAGAATTCTGTTACTTTGCTGTACTCACTCTCAATGGAAAGGCATATTATATAAATGTGAACCAAAGAGTTTTTCTTTCCAATTCTTGCTGGTCATTCTATGGAATGGAAAAAGAAATATTCACTTCCCAAATGCAAATGAAAATACAGGAAACTTGTTGTTTGGAAAAAATGAGATCAAGTATGATATAAAACTAAACTCAGAATTTACCTAGCATGTGGTAAGTAATTAGGATGTTATTTCTACTCTCAATTCTCTTCCTCAAATTAGCAATCTGAAGTAATTTCAACTATCTAGCCTTCTACCAGAGATGAGCCTACTAGGGACCAAAAGTTACTGGATTGCTTTTAGGATTAAATGAGCATGCTCAGGATAATAGATAATCAGATTAGGAAATTTATTAACATACTCTTTGAACCAACTAGGAACCAACTAGGCTCCTGTTTGTTCCATCAACCACTCACTCTCTCTCAGTTCTGGGCATTTTCTCTGGCTATCTGCCACGTTTGGAGTGCTCTCTCTCCTCCCCTGGCTTCCTTTAAATTCCAATTAAAATCCCACCTTCTAAGGAAGACTTCCCCAATCCTTCTCAGTGCCTTCCCTCTATAGATTATTTCCTAATTATTAGCTAATTATTCTCTCTCTCTCTCTCTCTCTCTCTCTCTCTCTCTCTCTCTCTCTCTCTCTCTCTCTCTCTGTCTTTCTGTCTCTGTTTTTTTCTCTCTTTCATTGTCTGTCTCTCTATCTCTGTATCTATCTTTCTTTCTTTCTTTATATATATATATATATATATATATATATATATATATATATCCTAATAAAGAATACATGAATGAATGAGCACTGGGAAATCCTGGGAAATAGAGACTTCAGTTTTAGTAGCCACCAATGAGCTGTGTAACTCCGGAAAAATCACTTAACATTTCTATAACTATTGTTTTTTAAATTTATAAAATATATTATTAGACAGAATCAGAATACTTGGGTTCAAATTCTATCTTAGATACCTATAACCTGTGTACTAGTCATACCCTCTGTGTCTCAGTTTTCTTTATCTGTAAAATGGATAAAATAATAATTTTGCTTCTTATTTTACAATATTACTTTTAAGAAAAGTCTATTACCAGTAAGTAAAAACCTTAAAACATTAAGTGATGTCAGTGAAAGTTTTCTGACGTATCATTACAGTGTTGAGATTGAGATTAGGATATATGGACTCCACTTATTATTATTATTATTATTAAAATTATAACAATTGTTACTATCTGGCATTTATATGCTACTCTATGGCTTATTTAGTACTTTATATTCATTATCTCATTTGATGCTAATAACATCTAAAGATATTGTTATTCCTGTTTTGAAGAAATTAAGGCAGGCAGAGCCAAAGATAGCAAAATTCAGTTGAGGTCTGAATTTAAAGCCTAGTTTTCTACAAGCTAAGTAAGGTCCCCGAAGTGAGGGACAATACATCATCACAAGTTTGAGGTCTTGTCCAAAATTCATCTAATTATGTGACAAGTCTAAAAATCAGTTGTATATAGCTAGGCTTATTGTCTGTGAAATTATACAATCACGGATTCTGTGTGCAGGAGCCCAGAGCAGATTGGCTTCATGAAAATACACAATCAGCTATTTCAATACTGTCTACTCAATCTGGACCATTTGATTCCCCTACTAAAGCTGATAATCTGAGAACTTTCAGTATTTTTGTGCAGCCTGAGAAGAGAGAATTATGGGAATAATCCAGTAACACTAAATATCAACTCCCATTAAAAGTTTCTCTTTCCAGATCAATTCAGTGCTGCCAATAAACAGCACATGCAATTTGGGCTGTGTCCTCTATCAAACAAAAGCTGAGCCTGGTTGGAAAGAAAGAACATTTGGTTCAAAGACTTAGGACACTAAGTAGTAACAACCGTGAATGTGTCATATGCAAATCATGGAATTTAGATTTTAAATGGACCACAGTAATGGCATATTCATTTCTCTGATCTTTTGGTCTCATTTATGTGTCTCTGATCTATATTCTTTAGAAAGTTTAAATAACCCCCCCCCAAAAAAAACTCCCTAGGTTTACACAGAAGGAGATATCATCCCTTTTTATGTCTTTGAACTCTTGGCCACATCTGCTAGGTAAACCTTGTTGATAGACACAACTAGGATGAAGGGAGTTGGGGTTGAACAGAACAGTTTTTTTGTTTTGTTTTGTTTTGTTTTCTGAGGCTGGGGTTAAGTGACTTGCCAGGGTCACACAGCTAGGAAGTATTAAGTGTCTGAGACCAGATTTGAACTCTGGTCCTCCTGAATTCAAGGCTGGTGCTCTATCCACTGCACCACACAGCTGTCCCCTGAACAGAACAGTTTTAAAGAACGTGAACTTAGTGCTTGAATGCAATGGAAACCCAGATACAGATTCTGAAAGGGTTATGATATGAAGGGTTCTGGATTGATAATAACATTAGTGTGAGAAGGTTTATTTATTGTTAAGAAACACATGGTTGGGAATGTTGCTTATGGATTAACTAGAGCAGAGAAAATGTTTAAAAATCATTAGTCCCTTTCAAAATATGCTCATTTGCTTGCTTCTTACTTCAGTACCAATAATCCAAGAAGTTGTTTCTGGACAGTGGATAGAGAAAGATGATCTTTGAAGGTTTCATAATGAATAACAAAGTCACAATAAAATTAAATTTGCCTCCAGAGAGATATGGAATGAAACTGTGTTATAGTATATCACACATCTCCCAGTCAGGAGGCAGCAGAAGTTGATGGAAAAAGCATTCCAACTGTGTCCTAGTCCCATCAGAACATTAAGCAAAGAGAATCAGGATAAATAAACTTAGGACACCAAGGGTGATTTGTTAATCAGCTGTGGGTATAATTGCTGCTTCTGTTTCATTTATTACAATTAATTGGTTTTCTTTTGTACTTATGCCCTGAGGTGAATTTTTAATTGTGAAGGGGCATAATTTTATGAATCTAATAAACAGGCAAAGTAGATCCAGTGAATTTGGAAGATCACTTCTTATTCTTCTCTCTTTTGAGGTTACTTGCTTGCCTTTTCAGAGCCATGAGTTGGGGTATCATACATAAGAAGTAATGGGGAACTGGGAGTTCTGTCTCACCATATTGTAAATTTCTTCATTATAACATGATTTTGCTATGATACAGATTAGTCTTTGTCTGTTTTTGACATTTTCCAAACTATAAAGGACTCATTAATATTAACAAATAATTTTTACTTACCCTATATCCTATTCTCATGGACTTTTATATAAAATAGTCTTCCATGGACTATTACATAAAAAACAAAGCAAAAAACACACCCATAGAAACAAATCTGACACTTTTAAAAGATTTGTGGGTTCAGAAATAGAGCAAGGGAGAGAAACTATGAAAATCAAGAATTTAAATTCAAAACAAATAAATCATTCATTTTCTGCCAAGTCTGTACTGTCCTCCCTGACTTCCAGAAAAGTAATATTGTAGTAAACTGAGGATATCATTAATTTATAGGGAAAGCAGGTGAGTATCCCTAACCTTTCAAAAGGAAAAAAAGAATACCAAAGTAGTCCCTTGAGGAGCTACATCCATAAAACTTATGTATATGAAGACCCTTGAAAGAGGAGTCTGGAAGCAATATTATTATCTCTTAGGAGTCAGGACTGGACCTCAGAGGCTTATGAGGAGCTAATAGTCTTCTTAGTCTACTCAAGGGAATCATCTGCCCTGGTAATAGTAATAAAGCCTGTGGCTCTCTCATCATCAATTCCACCATCAGTAGGGTAGAAAGAAAACAAGGATAACACAGCACAAAAAAAAGAACAGATATAACCATTAATCTATTTTTTTAAATCTCTGATTTAAGGATTACAATAGAGGTAACCTGGGCCTCCTAATTAACTTGTACCCTTAAGGTCATAAACTTTGAGTATCTACCACATCAAGTATAAATTTATTAGTATTTTATGAGCCTGGACTCTTCTTCCTCTCCCTTATTCTCAAACCCCTCCTTTAACAATTCAAATACTTTTAAAGTGCTTAGAGCCAACAGTAATTATACCTTAATGAGAATTAGTTTGATAAGAGTACTAGCTTCCTAATAGTCAGTTAAAATTTACTACATTTAGAAAATGTAAATTTTGCTGGAAGAAAAAGAAGATGAGATATTTAATTTTAAAGTATTCCTTATACCAATTCCCTTCCCATTGATTCCTATCAAAGTAGAAGAAATTTATTGGTGATAGAAAGCATAGAGCCACATGAATATAATGGATATTGGGGAAAGAGAGGCACAAAGAAGCTGGAGAGAGTTGGGAAAACAGAGATGGAAGGAGCTAACAACAAATAACCTATTTGGAAATTGTATCTCGCATCAATTGTACCAGGAAAGATAAACTCTTCTCTTTCACATTCTTTTTCTGGATGGCACAATCCTCTGTAAAAGTTAGTCCAGTACAATTAATAATCTAGTTCAACAAGAGGTGTTAAATGGAGCTGTCTCAGAAACCTAATACCATTTTTAATATTGTTTTTTCACAAAACTGTTTTGTGAGTTCTAAACAACAGACAAATGGATCTTACGATTCAAGTTGGAGAACGTCTTTAATGATGTACCATGAATTTCTGAAAGAAGTCATGTGGCTCAGTGGGAAAAACACTGCCATAGGAAACAATTTTGCCAGCAATTCTTTAACTAGCATGTTAACTTTTTCAATGCACTTTATAAATATTACTTCATTAGATCTCAAGACACTTGAGTTCATGGTGTGGCTCTACCATATATTGTTAGATAAGTCTGTATGAATAGAAAAATACATATAGCTTCATAATTGTCAAATAAACTTTTTACCTTACCTGCCAAAATGAAAGCGCTCGGACCAGTAAATCTCTTGAAGGCCCTTCCAGCCATAAGATCTAGGATAATACATTTGTGTTGAATTGAATTGATTAAATGGCCTGACAACACTGTAATCCTCGATCCTATTGTCCAATTCTTGGCACAGTTTAGAGAATAGGGAAGGCTCAGGAAATGTTATTCTGATAATAGACCAATTTCCCTAGAATGCCATGGTTACTATCCTTAGGCCTCTTTCTTCTAGAAATGAATGCAAAAGTCCCAGTACTAACAGTTCTTTCAGAGTATTGAGAAATGAGTGTGGCTCTGTGAGTAGAAGGGCTTGCTGGTGGCAAGGTAAATGGAAAGTCTGACATGTTAACCTCAAACAAAGATTATAATTACTAATTGATTCATGTAAGCATTGTTCTGGTGATGTGTAATTAATTTTTTAGTGTAAATAACCAATTCTGTTATCTTTCATCCTTTTTGATTGCTAAAGAAGGGGGGAGATCTAGCCACTTATCTTCACTGCTGATAACGTTATGATATTCAAAGAAAGTCATGTAGATTTTTGCTTCCCAAAATGTCTTTTATAAAAATCTTTCCAATGGGAATTTTGGATTGATTCGTGTATATATGTGTGCATATGTATAATAATCATATAGTCAGGAGGTGGGGGAAAATTAGATTGAATTGTATCTGGGAGTTTTATAGTTTTAGCAATTTCCTTCTGGTGATGGATGCTACATGGCTGAGAGGTATGAGTTAATACCTCATGAATAACTGGAAGTCAAGAGTCATCCAAAGGACAGTGGAAAGACATATAATGGGTGTGCACAGCCTATAAAATGTCATCAGTTGAGAAATAGAAAATAAATTTCATAAAGGAAATTATTAGAAATGAATGAATCAGTTAAGTAGGTCAGAGATGTAAAATTTAAGACACTGCATTGCAGTTATAATACATGCCAGTGTGGCCTGAACCACACTAAAAATACAATGGAACACAGATAATAATAAAATGTGGTTTTCTAAGTCAATATGTGGTGTCAGGTATCCTTAAGTATGGTTTAGTTCTATTTGGGTTTAACACTATTGGTGTCAGGAGATGGACAGCTGCATACTCCACTGATATTTAAGAGATTTAGAGGAAGATCATCAGCACAAGGGTGGACTTCTAGTGAAGGAATGGAATCAAAGGACAATGGTTCACGTCTCAACTCTGGCACTTACTACTTGTATGACTTCAAATTTTAGGTTCTTCATCTATAAAATGAGATGGTTGAATTACATGATTTCGAATGTCCCTTCTAGGTATAAAGCTATACTAGAGGACCATCCATGATTGGGCTGGAGTTGATTACATCATTACCATGAGTGAAATAGTAGCTACATAAGTTAGATCACAGATCCATTAATGTATATAGTCATTCATGTATACATATATTGTATTTAATTTATGCTTTAACATATTTAACATGTATTGGTCAACCTGCCATGGGGGTGGAGGGAGAGGAGAAAAATTAGAACAAAAGGTTTGGCAATTGTCAATGTTATAAAATTACCCATGCATATATTTGGTAAATAAAAACTATTAAAAATAAATTAAAAAAAAGAAAAAAATGTATATAGTCATTATCTCTCCAAGAGAAGTAAAGTAACATCAGAAGCCAATAAAACAGTCAGAACCTACATTCATTATACCAGGGAACTTTGCAATAATCCCCTCTTCCTCAATACCCTCTCCAGCAAGATCAGTACCTTCCTTGCAACCTAAACCTTTGGAGAGTTCTTGAAAATATTGAGTGATTAAGTGATTTTCCCAAAGATTATTTAGTCAATATATGTCAGAAGTTACAGTTTGACTTCTAGGTCAATTATGAAGTTACTATGCCATGCTTGCTAAAGAATAAAGTTTTGGATGCTTCTTTCCATCTGCTAAATCTGAACATTAGTCAGGAATACATATTGGGAGGAAATACAAATTTTAAAATCTGGGTTAGTTCAGAGGCTACAGGTGCTGGAAGAGAACATAGTTGGCATACCCTTTTTGTCATTTCTGATCACAGCTTTCTTTTTTTGACTCTTTCAGTAACTAACTTTCAGATGTACTCTCATCTTCACTCCTAATTGATATTGGTAAAATTTATTTCCTTCTCAGTTTTGCTTTTTAATCATTGTATAAGATACTAAAAGCTGAGAGAGATCTTAGTAGCCAACTAATAAAAAAAACTCTCTAAAACTATAAATTGCAGAGAAAAGGGAAGTTCTTGATCTTGGCATTGACTAAATCAGTTGAAATCACAAATCTAACCCTCACAGTCTTCAAATATGAAGATAATAAATGACTACTTTTTAGCATTGTTGTAAAATGGGATTCATGATTTAGGTAGGGATTGAATTGATGACCACTGATGTCTCTTCTAATGCTATATTTCTATGACCAGAAATTCTATGACTTATCTAGGAGATATTTTTAGAAAACAATTTCCACCTGGTGATTTCCTGATGTCTAAATATAGCTGTGAGGTAGGAAGAACAGACACAGTAAAAGCTATCTTTTTTTTTAATAGGCAAGAAGACTACATTGGGTGGTACAAAGAGATCTGGATTAAAATCCTGACCTTGTTATTGACTATCTCTGTGACCCTGGCCAAACTACTTTCCCTACTGTCTCAGTTTCCTTGTAAAGTCCTCAGTTTCTTTATTGATGAAATGAGGGAGGTAAACTAGATCTTCAATTGCTTTTTAGCTCCAAATCCTGTTAAAAAAAAAACTTGTCAGAAGCAACTGCTTCTTAAGTGACACAATAGAGTCAAAATTGGCAACTGAGGTTTAGAAGTTAATTTTAAGGGTTTATTACACTACCAGCCTTCACATTTAGCAGCTGTCAATTTGTTACAGACAACTGTAATAAAAATCAGCAAAACCTGAAATCTTTCCCTGCCAAAAAGACAGCTGTTTGTGAGGTGTTTTTCTTCTTCTTTTAAAAAACATCCTGTCTTTCATAAAGATTACATTTTTATTTAGAGGGGAAACTTCATGCCCCAATAAGGAACTTCTTTGATCTTGAACAAGAGGAGCATATGAAAAAAATTGAATCTTTTTGTGTGTGTACATACACACACACACACACACACACACACACACACACATATATATATATATATATATATATATATATATATATATATATATATATATATATATATATATATATATATATATGTACACACACACACACGTTTTCTATCAGAGTAAATGTGGGGACAAAAAGAGAACTAGGAGATACAACAAAACTACATATATCTAATCTCAGTGCTGTTTCAAGGATAGAATCAAATTTTGGAACCTCAAATTATATTTGTGATTGGATAATTCAGTTTCTGTAGGCATTTTCTACTGAATACCTTTCTATGTGCAATGGATTATAATGTGGCTATTACAATGAAACCTTAACAGAATGGATGGAAAAATTTTCCTCCTTGTATTGTTAAGTAATTTTCTCAAACATATATATGTAGATTCCTTTCAACCATCCTAGAAGGTGTAGCCATGCTAAATATGATTAAGGATAGACAACACTAGAAAATAAGTTGCCTACCTTCTTACCACTTATATTAAGTCAATCTTTGATTAATATCATTCTCTTAGGACCTTCATATTATTTACATGTTCATATTTTTACTTGAAATTAAAGCTTTTTAAATGTTAATTTTTAAGTGGAAATGAAGAGGCCAGTAAGCAAAGTTATTTCTATTGGTAGGTCTTTCAAAGATTCTTGTATGATTTTTACATATGCTTGAAAAAGGCCCTGTCAAACCAAATTTTTCAAAAATTAAAGAAAAAGCCACCCAAAGGCAATGGAGAAATATGGGGTAGGTTTACGAAGAAGATTACCAAAGAAAAATTATGTAAGAGACTCAGCATAAAGAATGTCATTGTAGAAATGTATGACCTAAAAAAGTGAGAAAATCATATGGCAAGTGAGAGAGAAAACTAATGGATGACCCGAATGCTTCACTGGAGCAATGTTAAGAGATCTGGAATAAAGTCTGGCATCCTATTGTATATGTGGGATAAAGGAGGATATGGAGAAGAGGAAAATGGGACAGACAAGTATAGTTAGATTGTGATTTATATTATTGAAGGGAGAACTCAGTAGAAGAGTGATTATTAACCCATGTTAATGAACTTGATTTAAAAAAATATTTTTGATAACTATACTTCAGTATAACTAGTTTTCTTTGTAATATTATGCATTTTATTTTATGCATTTAAAAGCATTATTCTAAGAAGATAGGCTTCACTACTGTTTTATCTCCCTTATCAGACTGGAAGTTCTTAGAGGGCCTGAGCGTGGTATATACTTCTTTATCTTTTCAAGGAAAAATAATTTTTTAACAAATAAAGGCACTGTTTTCCATTGTTAACCTCATAGAGAGCCAAGGTATGGAGGAAGCTCAGCAAGCCAAAGAGAGTACCCATACTCTTTACCCTGACTTAATTCCCTAATACAGGCTGGTTTTGGTGACATCATAGGCAAGTGAGGAAGAAAAGGAGAAAGCACAGCACCCTACTTCTCTACTTCCCTGCCAAACAGCTGGGCTTGAGAGTTACTCATTTCTGTGTGGGTTTTCTACATTCCTATTGTATTAAGGCGCAAATTCAGTGGCTCTGATGACTTCAAGCACTTTGAAGGCTGCCAGCCAAGGAAATGAAGCATTTAATTTCTTGGCCTTTGTCAATCTTCACAACCAACTTTGTATCATTGACACAGTTTCTCTTATTATAGCCCTCATAATATAATATTTCAGTCATAGTTCTTACTTCTCTGATTATTTATTCATTGTAGAAAGAGAAACACTTGACTTCTTCACAGATCCTATTTTCTAAGAGCATATTTGTCCCATCTGCTGGATAGTATCAGTGACTTTATTCTCCTTATTTCTCTATTATGGTCAATCTCTCTCATTTCCGGTACTTTGACCTACCCAAATGAAGTGTATATTTTAATTCTCTTTATTCTCAATCATGATCATTCTTTCTGATTTCAAATATTTGGCCCTATGATGAGTTATATATATGAACCCAGTTGAAGATTAGATTTTAATGCTCCTAATAAGGTTGTAATACTACTGCTAAAATCTTCAATATAATTTCATGTTTTGAGAACACTTTGGACAGCTACTAAAATAAACTTCACTCAAAAAGTCAGAAGAGCCACAAGAATTCAAATAGAATATTTAAGTATTTGTTGTAATGCTAAATTCTGATAACTAAACAGAATTCTAGCTAGCAGGGCTACTTTCAATATGACCTGGTCCTATACGCAGAGTTAGGTGAATTTTTGTTTTGGTTTATTTTAAATAAAGTGTAATAATAAACAGTAGGTGGGAAACTACCTTGCCATATTTCTTGTATTCTTCCAATATGTCAAAAGCAAAATGATTTGAAAAAAAATGATGTTTTTAAAATATATTAAATATTGGACTTGCTTATAGAAAGTGGATAAAACTAATTTGAAAAGTGCAAAATTGAATAAAATATACTACATCTATGAGATTGAATATGACTGATTTTTTTCACTGAATTAATTAGTAGCTTATCTGCACTAACTAAATCAGCAAATTCTTAAGAATCATGAGGTTTACCTTATATAGAAGATGATCTCCAGCTTCTCTTTCCATCAAAATCATCAAAAAATTAAAATGATCATGAAATCTTCACTTTCTTTTTCCTTACAGACCAGATTACTAGTGGCATAAATTTAAATGGCAAAAACCAAAGTCAAAAACTGAGAAAGGAATCCTTCATATTTTGGAAACTACAAACTAAACAGCTCTGAATAGTGAGGTGGGTAGACAGTGTCCTTTTCTGTAAAGCCAGGACTATTAGGAATCACTTTCTTCTCAGGATGTCAGGCAGAATTCTTTCTGTTCCTATTCAAGATATAACTTTGTAGGCTTCACTTTTTAGTGGTTCAATGCTGGAATGTATTGGAGTCAGTTAATGATAGTTTCCCATTAGTAAATTGTAAAAGTGGGAATTTATTTCTCAGGACCCAGAAAACTTTACAAAATTGGGCTTGATTTATTTTCCTATTGATTGTTTAAGTTTAAGAAAATGATATGGAAAATGTTAATAATGTACGTTAAACTTAAAAGTATATCCTGAGGTGGAATTATTTGTTTATTTTTTTGTACAAGCTGTTGTTAAATTTTAGTAGCACACCCCTGGTTCCACCTAGAGAAGAAAAACAATTTCTATATTGTTGACATTAACCAGTTCTATGAAGGTAAGTACATACTTAATCCTCTTTTTCATCATCAAAAGTCTCAATTAAGAATGTAAGCTTTTGCTTTTTTTTTTTTTTTCAACCAATTTGCTCATACTTCTGAAAATCTTGAAAGAAGGTAATTCATAGAAATTAAGTTAGGACTATATCATGTAAACTTCACCTGTAAGGCAGGGGTGGGAAATGGGGAATATATAGATATAATGTTTTCCTATTGCAATTTCACTGAATTATCCTAAATATATCATAAAAGATTCAAATGCTTCAATAATAAAATGCACATTTCTCAAGTTTAATACTCTCTTCCCTAATCTTCTCCCTAGAACATTGAAAGTTATTTCTTCCCTGAAAACTGGTTAAAAATGAGAAAATATGCTTTGCTTTTGTTAATCTCACAAAAATTACAGGGGAAAATAATTATGTGACAAATTTGCACTTTAAACATTTCTTAGAATAAAATGGTGTAAAGCCACAAGTTACTTAGATTGACAACTATTTAGAAGGTTAAAGCCCAGCCTATGATTTCAAATAGAACTTCTAAGGCAAAAAATATCAAACCAATTCCAAATCATGTCTATTCTGAAAGACAGAAGGGGTCGGTCATCAAAAGCCCAATTGAATAGGTTTCCACCTATTCTAGCCCTACTATGGGTTCCTGGATAAGAATTATGTTGGCTATACATGGGGAGGTTGTGTAGTCAACTAGCTTCCTTCTCCTTTACTTTCCACCAAAAATTAAGAAATATCACACAATGCACACACCTATGGCTCTCTTATAAAGGCTGATCCAACACACACATGTACATACACATACACACACATACTCCTCTATTCAAGTGCATTTAGGCAAAGAGGTAGAAACTTAGCATAGGAGTTTTGAAAGGTTACTCAATCAATAAGACTATACTAAAAATTGTCATATCTCATTTCACACTACAAATGTGACTCTACAGAGGTAGAAAGTCTTTACAGAGTTTACCTCTTATTCTTAAAAGCCATAGTGGGGGAGGAAGAGAGGAGGAGGAATATTCTAAGCCAAGTGCAAAATCATAAGTACTTTTTATTTTGAAATGCACTTCCAAAAATGCAAATGAAATTTTAAAAATTGGTAGTCTAGCTGATACCTAGATAAAGTTTTTGTCTGATCTGCACATTTGTACTGAATACATTATAGAAATAATCCCCAAGCCCTGCAGAATCAACACATATCATCAAATGGAAAGACTTTTTTTAAGGTCATAATATCAATTACATTCAATTTTTAACAAGCATTTATTAAATACCTACTATGTTCCAGGCATTTTTCATTTACCAGATATATAGGTACTTACTATAGGTAACTTTGGAAATAGAACTATTTAGTTTTGAACTTGCAAGGGAGCTTAACAATCATTTAGTGGAGTGATCTCAACCTTTTTAGAGGATGAAGATCTTTCTCATCAATGTCACATTTCACAGACCTCTAGTTTCTCATCACCAAGAGTAGGACAAAGTTAAAACATCTAGGCATTTATTAAGTATATCATGGATGAATGAAAACTTTCCTTTCACTTCATCATTCACTCCTATCTCTCCCTATATTCATAACTTAAGGATAACTTAAAGGTCTTAGAGAATTGCTTGATACTCAAAACAGTTAGGTGATAGTTATTATTGATGGTAATAAGGATAATGATAGATTTGTGGTTTTAGTCAATTTGTCAATATGCATTTATTAAGTGCTCACTATAAACCCTGGAATTAGGATATATGCTAGGGTTATTAATTTTTTTAAAGTAAAAGTAGCACCTAATCTCTGGGAAGTTATATTCTAATTGGGGAGACCACATATAAATAAAGAACTACAAATAAGATAAATACAACGTAAATGTAAAGCAATCACAGAGGGCTAGGCACTAGCAGCTGGGGAGAAAAGCTACCCTTTAAAGGATGGAATTTGCATTGAAGAAGCAAGACTATCTAAGGCACAGAAATGCAGAAGGAGATCATATTTTGTTGGCACAGGGAACTCCTGGATGAGGAAAATCCCTCCACCAGTTGTACACTGACACTTTTCCTGAAACTTACTATCTTAGAGAATTGTGTAGAGCCCTGACAGGTCAAATGAATTGTTCCATATGTATCAAAAGCACTACAACTATCCTTGTGAATCTAAGGACATCTTCCCATTCATTATTCCTTGCCACCCACTGTCCTTACTGTTTTAGCCAATGTCAAAGGTAAATATAGATTACCTTCACTCAGTTCCATATTCTAACAATACCACATGCCACTCTTCACATTATCCACAACTACATTGATATTTTAAAACAGTGTAGTTATATACATGATAGTAATATCAGAATGCCTGCTTTATATAAATAAAGGTACATTCAAAGCATCTGGTTGTAGATGCTTCTTCCATAAATTCCACATCTTTCATAAATTAAAAAAATTATAGGAAAAAGGATGCTTACAAAAGGTTAGAAAATAGGAACTTTTATTAACAAATTGTTGTCTTGGGGAGGAGGAAAAGAAAGGGAGAAGGAGAAAAAAGAGAAGCATTCCTGTCAAGAAAGTACTCATATTGTTCTTTTGGGGTTCCGACTTTATCAATAAAAAGTGGTTTTTAACCTGAAAAAATATCAATATTTGGTACTTCATTTTCATTCATGAATGCACCAGATGAAAGGAGAAATATTCTACCTAACAAGTGACTTGTTAGTTAAAAGAAAAAAGAGAATTCTAGCATAAAAAATATGGAGGTGCTCCTTAGTTAATGATTATATTAACAAAGCTTTTGAAGCATGAAACATATTATTGAAAACACTGATTACAGAATGTGTGGTAGTATACTTAAAACATTTAAAATTGCCAGAAAATTGCCTTTAAGTTCATCCTGAATTACAATGTTATACCTTGCAATAGCAATTCCTTCATATTTGCTTGAAATTTTGTTTTAATTAAAGTGTCTTCCCATATGTGTTGAGGTTTAAAAATATGTGTAACAGAATAGTCACATACGATGACAATTTTAAAGGGAACACAGAACTACTTATTTAATAGCTAAGATCAGGATGTCTATTATCTGTGTTTAGGGCTTTCTGATCTATTTTTTCTGTTTCTTTGCCATAGTAGCTAACACTGAAGCAGAGATTTAAAAAAATCCTACCTGCATAAGAAAAAAAAAGACAGTATTTATTACATACAAGGATCAAAGGAAGGATTTGAATCTGAGTCTTCCTGATTCCAAGTCAGAATTCTATGCATTATGTAATGCTCCTTCTTTTTCAAAGATAAAATTGATTACAGAATATTAACCACTTCAATACGGGTGCTTATTCTTCCCTATGTAAGAATCACAGAATCATAGTTTTAGAAAGAAATAGAAAGTATGAGTCTAATCATCTAGGCCTCCCTTACCATGTTCTCTAAAACACCTCTTACATGTGACCTAAACTAAATCAGTTGCATTAAGATATCTTTCCTTCATTTCAATTTTTTATCTTTTGCATTTTCAAGAATGTCATTTTTATCAACCACTTGACTGTATTCTCTTTTGAATAAAAGAATATGTATCAAGATGAATGACAGAATCTAAGGCCTGGACATATGATATACTAATATAGGTTTAAGGAATATCCTCTATTAAGGTAGATTGATCCCTCCTAGTACTTTATAGTCTTGAAGAGCTTCCCAGAAGTTAGTGACTTTCCCAGAACCATATTCATGACTTGAAAGAAGGTATTCCTGACTCTGAAGCCAGCTTTTTATTCTGCCTTTCAAAAACATATCAAGAGTATAGAAGAAAATTGTAATTTTATTTTATTTTTACATGTTAAACACTGTTAAGCACTTTAATAGTGTTTTATTTTCCCAATTTCACCTAGAGATCATTTTCAATATTCATTATTGTAAAATTTTGAGTTCCAAATTTTTGTGAGATTTTGAATTCTAAATTTTTTCTCCTTCCCTCTTTGCCTTCTTCCTCCTCAAGACAGCAATCAATTTGATACAGGTTATACATGTACAATCATTTTAAACATATGTCTTTATTACTCATCTTGCAAAAGAAAAATCATAACAAAAGGGAAAAATCACAAGAAAGAAAAAAACAACAAAAAAGTAAAAATATTATTATTTGATTGGCATTCAGTTTCCATAATTCTTTCTTCAGATGCAGATGGTATTTTCCATCCCAAGTGTATTGAAACTGTATTGGGATCACTTATTACTGAGAAGAGGAAAGTCTATCATAGCTGATCACTTAATCTTGCTCCTGTTTCTGCTCACTTTACTCAGTACCAATTTATTTAAGGCTTTCCAGGATTTTTTTTAAATCAACCTGTCATTTCTTTTTGAACAATACTGTTCCATTGCATTCATATAACACAATTTACTAAGCCATTCCACAACTAATGGGCATTCCCTCAATTTGCAGGAAATTTTAATTTTAAAAAATAATAGTCAAATAAGAATACTTCACTCCAAAGACCATGGAAATTTTTTAGTAAGGAGAAAGTATGAAATCATTGAATTATACAGTGACTGGAGAAATAGTTATACTTAAAGAGCATCAGTTTTTATATTAACTCATTACATTCCATGTGCAAGATTCTTCATACAATTTTCCCCTCACTATGTTCTCTTTGTTAAGAAGCATCTCTACTACTCATGTACAATTCAAAAAACAAAAAAAATATTTAGCCAGTATTCTGATTTTAGAGATTCTGTATTGATGTTTTGAGCCTCATTTAGCCATACTTTAAGCTCATCCCAAAATCTAGACTTAATATACAGATGAATTTGATATATTTACATTTATCCATCATGTCAAGGAGTTCACCTTGATTCTTACAAATTAACTCATATAATATTAAAAGATCAAGAACTCAATTCAATGGCATAGTTCAAAAGCTGCTATAATCAAGTCTAGCACAATAACAGAACATCTGCATAAACTTTAACAGGGGAGAGGGGAAAGGACTAGTTTAGGCTGCTGTAGTAATTACAACGAATTATGTTGATTTTTGAATTACAAGGTTCCATTGTAATTTGGGTCCTGAGTGAGAGATCATGAAATGTACAAAAAAAAAAAAGTATATGCTAAATAGCATTTTATAGGGGTCAATTCAGTCATTTAGATATAAGGGAGTGTGGCTGAGGGGGTGGCTTGCTGTGTTTACAATTTGCTCAGTCGGTGAAATGCCCAGTGAACATCAGAACATGTGCGGAATTCTGCAAATGATGTTGGTCCACTTACAATGTAGTAAAGGAGAACCATTTTTATTGGCCATGGAAGTGACACTGTGTATGTCAAAACTAGCTAAAAAAGGCAGAAAAAGCCAGCAAGAAACTTGCACTTGAAAACTAGTGTTTTTCAAATGCTCTGCCCCTTTCAGTTTCAAAGCCAATCTGCAAATCATTATGCCCTCAACCCCCCATCTACAGAATGCTTACATAATCTCCAAAGTCCTCACAGGGATTACATCAGTCCACTATGCTGCACATGCCCACAAGCCCCATTACATAGAAATATGATTTTTTTTGGTGCATCAAAATGCAACTACTACCTTTGAAACATTTTAGGGGCATCTCAAAAAGTAAGTAGAATTATTGGAATAAAAGAAGAATTCCACTTTATATTTAAGGGAAGTGGATATGTGTCTGCAAAACAGGAAAATGTTGTAGTTTGAGTGGGTTACATACTAAGGCTCATCCGTCCACATGCTACATGTTGAAAGGGAAATGGAATGCTTTCTGTGACAATCATAATACTGAGTAGACTTTATATGCAGTCTCATGATTTTGCTTGTAAGCCATTCCTCCAATGTCTATATAGAATTAAAACATTTCCTATTCTCCGTCCTATACATATGCAATAGACACAAGTTGAGCACCAAACAAATTGCTCTCAAGAAGCTGCTGGGGCCAAGCAGAACCTCATCAGGGATCACTTCAAAGATCAATTCGTCATGTCCATAGAAACCAGCTTAAATGACTGTGTGTGTGAACTCAATGTTAGCATTTTCTCTCCTGAATTATTCATGATTTGCTTGTTCCTAATATGAACAAACTGTAGTGTTTCATTAGTGATTTAACATTTTGTGCTAAATTTCTCCATCCATTGCTATTTTATGGACTAATGTACTATCATTCTGCAAATTCATAATATCATTTCTCCCCATTCTTATCAATAACAGTATACTGTATAGATAGTGAAAAGCAATGAGGCCTTTAAAATATTTACAAGTCTATATATCCTGGAAAAAATCATCTTACGAAGATATCCCGCTCATCTGGCATTATTTTATAGATTTTTTTTTATTCCAGGCATTTCCATAATTGCTTCCTATCTTGTATATAAGAACAAATGGCAATAAATGTTCCTGGCTGACTATTTTTATAAAGAAAGCAGAAATATAACCTAGTTATGGGATTGCACAATGGACTGACTAGTTTATATTTAGAACAAATAATCATCATAATTATATAACAATATACATTTTTAACATATTCTATGGTGTGAAAAACAAAATATGTCAATCCATAAATTAATCCAGAAGAATTTATTAAGCACTTAATATGCAGGTGCAATGCTAAGCACTGGGGATAAAAAGGAAAGCAAAACCTCATCGATGGGTTTCCTGTTCTTGACATCACAGTACACAGAAACCTGGGTTTGAATCTTGCCTCAGACATGCAATAGATATAAGATAATATGATTCTCCTATAGTTTCATAGTAACTTTTCTTAATATGTAAAATGAGGATGGTAGCATCTATCTCCCAAGGTTATTGTAAAGATCAGATAAAATAACATATAAAATATTTTGCAAATCTCAAAATGCTATGTCATTATATTATTGTTTCATTATTAAGAAGCTGCATGAATTGGATAATAACATGCTGGACCTGGAATTTAGGAAGACCTGAGCTGAAGCCCCATCTTTAGTACTACCTACCTATGTGACCATAGACAGATCACTTAAATCTTCTGAGACTCAGTTTCTTTATCTGTCATATAGGGAAAATAAAATCACCACTACTTACTTCTCACAGTTGTTGTGAAGTTTAAATGAGATAATTTGTGTAAAGCACTTTTTGACTTTTTAAAGTGCTCCATGACAGTTATTATTAGATGTTATTTAGGCTTTTAGGATTTAAAGCTGGAAGGAGCCCAAGCAATCAATTATTCCAAGTCATCATTTGTAGTTAGAGAAAATTAAAGTCAGATAAATGAAATAACTTGTTTAGGTAGCACAGATACCAATCAATGGTGAAAGTGAAATTCCAATCAAGCCTTCTGGCTTCAAATGCAATCCCCCCCTATATTACACTTTAAGACAGTACCCCTCATTCCTTAAATTCCTCTCAACGCTTAAATGTTTTATCAAGTATCTATCATTAGTAGACTTGTTGGTCTACTCACACTCTAAAGAGTCATCTGTTTGCTAAAATTTCATTAGGAAATTACTTATTCGCAAGTGTGAGAATTCACAAAGACCCCGTTAATTTATAGTAACAAGACAAATTGCCCTTTAGAATTACAGAGAGCAGGCAGAGCCAAAATGGCAGAATAAAGCAGGAACTTGCTCCATCTCTCTCCCACACTGCTCCAAATTCCTTTAAATGACTTGAAACAAACTTTAGAGCATCAGAACACCCACAAAGATGGAATAAAACATTTTCCAGACAACTTAGAAGCTCAGCAGAAAAAGTCTGTGAAACCATAGCGAGAGCCCTGTGTACAGTCCCAGTGCAGGTTGTGTCAGCCCAACCTTGGTCCCAGCCCAAACCCGAGGCCTGATCCCAATTTCAGCAAAGCATGACTTCTGAATCAGGGACAGTACTGATGTTACCAGACTTCTCAGCTCAGAGACAACAAAGAAAACTTGGAAGGTTAACACAAAAAGTCTGCGGGAATGCAGCTTGTAATACTAGCAAAGGATGAGCTTGAGCAATCCCAGCCCTAGCCTTAATCCCAGTCCCAGTGCCAGCTAAGCAGAACTCTTGCTTTAGCACACTAGACCTTAATTTATAGTGAGGTGAGGACATTCCTAACAATTTCAGGTCAAAAAAGAGAGCTTGTGATCAGATCCCTAGAAACATCTCTGAAACCGCTTGGGACAGCGCACCCTTTACCATGCAAAGAGAGCCCTACTTTAACAAAGAGTTAAAATCTAAGTAACAGACTAGGAAAATGAGCAGGCAACAAAAACAAATTTCTGACCATATAAAGTTACTATGGTGATAAGGAAGATCAAAACAGAAACAGAAAATTATAACAAAGTCAAAACTTCTACATCCAAAGCCTCCAAGAAAAATCAGAACTGAACTCAGATTGAAGCTCAAGCAAGAGAAATAGAAAAATATTAGGAAAAGAATTGAGAGTGGTGTAAAAGGAAATACAAAAAGCTAATGAGAAGAATGCCTTAAAATGCAAAATTGGCCAATTAGGAAAGATGGTACAAAAACTCATTAAAGAAATTTGAATTAAAAATTAGAATGAGCAAATGGAAGCTAATAACTTTATGAGAAGTCAAAATATAAGAAAGTAAAATCAAAAAGAAAAAAAGAAAAAGAAAAATAGAAAAAAATTGGAAACACAACTGACCTTGGAAAATAGATCCAGTAAAGATAATTTTAAAATTATTAGTCTGTCTGAGAGTCATGTTAAAAAAAATTCTGGACATAATTTTTGAGAAATTATCAAGGAAAACTGACCTGATATTCTAGAATTAGAAGGTAAAATGGAAATTGAAAGAATCCAAGAATTACCTCCTAAAAGAAATCCCAAAATGAAAACTCACAGGAATATTATAGCCAAATTTTGGAACTTCCAAGTCAAGGAGAAAATACTGCAAACATCCAGAAAAAAATCAATTCAAGTAGAGTGGAGCCACAGCCAATGTCACACAAGATTTAGCAGCTTCTACCTTACAGGAATGGTGGACATGGAATATGATATTCTGGGAAGCAGTGGAGTTAGCATTACAACCAAGAATTACTCACTTAGCAAAACTGAGTATAATCCTTCAGAAGAAAAGGTGATCATTCAATGAAAAAGAGGATTTATAAGCATTTGTAATGAAAAGATCAGAGCTGAATAGAAAATTTGATTTTCAAATACAGAACTCTGGAGAAACATAAAGAGGTAATCAGGAAAGTGATATCATGAGAGACTTAATGTTTATTTGTTTTCATTCCTACATGGAGGATGATACTTATAATTCATTGTAATGTTTTCATTATGGCAGTTAGAAAAAGTATACCTAGACAGAGGGCACATGTATGAGTTGAATATGAAGGCATAGTATCTTTTAAAAGTGACAATATTAAAAGGTGAAAGAGGAATGTACTGGGAGAAATGGAAAGAAGAAGTAGAATGTTGTAAATTGTCATTAAAAAAAAAAGAGACAAGAAAAAAATTTTAAACCCCTCAAAAATAAATATTGCAATACCAATATTGCTTTGCTTGTTTGTGTCTTTAAACATCCGTCTATACTCACTTGTATTGTTTAAATAAACTTTGTTGATTTTTTAAATCATTACCAGAATTTTTCTTAGTATTCCTCTCCCTTTACTATATCAGACAGCCATCTCACGTAACAAATAGTATTTTTTAAAGAAAAATGAAAAAGAAGAACAAGAGGGGAAAATCAGTAAAACAAATCACTATTTCAAAAAAGTATAAAAATGTATTTTTGTACATTTACAAAGAAATAGGTCCATGCACCCATGTACATCCCACCTTAAAGAAGCAGTGGGGTAATAGTGTCAAGAAAAAAAACTTTTATAGTGGAGAGGAAGAGGGGGAGTTGAGAGTAAGTGAACCTTACTCTGGTTTGAATTGGTTTAAAGATATGGGTATAAAAATCTATCTTACCCTGCAGGAAAACCGGAGATGAACGGGATACAGGAAGAGGAGAGGGCAAATTGGAGAATGGAGTGGTCAATAGCAAAACACTTAAGATGGATAAGGTGAGAAGAGAAAGAAAATGGTGTAGGGGGGATAGTTAGCAATAATAATTGTAAAAAGAATTTTGAAGCAAATTTCTCTGACAGGGTCTTATTTCTGAAGTATAGATGGAATTGAGTCCAATTTATAAAAAGGAAAAGCAATGCCTAAAGTGATAAATAGTCAAAATAAATGATCTATGCTAAAAAGGGCTACAAATTAATGCATTTCTTTTGATCTAACAAAACTACTACTAGGCATAAATACCAAAAAATATTCAAAACAAACCAAAAAAAAGGAAAATGACCTATATTTACAAAAATATTTATAGAAGATCTTTTCTCAGGGCAAAAATTTGTAAATTTAAGGAATCCCCATCAATTGGGGAATGGCTCAATAAAGTGTAGTATATGCTTGTGATATGATATTATTGTCTATGGAAAATGATGAGCAGATGCTCTCAGAAAAAAAAAATTTGGAAAGTCCTCCATGAACTGAAGTAAAGTAAGATGTGTTGTATATAGTATAATAACAATGTTCTGGGATGACTAGCTATAAATGACTTTGCTATTCTCAGCAGTATAATAATCCATGACTATTCTGAAGGACTTATGATATAGAATCTTTTCTATAGCCAAAGAAGGAATTGATTGTGTCTGAATATAGAATGAAGCATTAAAAAAAGAAGTTCTTTTTGTGGTGACAAAGAATTGGAAATCTAAGGGATGCTCATGCACTGGGGAATGGCAGAACAAGCTGTAGTATGTGATTGTGATGGAATATTATTGTGCTATAAAAATGGCAAGCAAGATGATTTCAGAAAAATCTGGAAAGACTTACTTGAATTGATGCAAAAATGTAATGAACAGAAGAAAAGTTAATTCCAATATTATAAAATTAAGAACTGTGAATGATTTATCCATTTTTAGAAATATAATGATCCATGACAATTCCAAAGGACTGATGAAACATACTATCTTTAGAAAACAAATTAATATTGTTTGAATGAAGCATGATTTTTTCACTTTCTCTCTTTCATTCTTTTTCTCTTATTCAAGTCTTCCTGTACCTAATGACTAATATGGAAATGTTTTTACATGATTGCACTTGTATAACCTATATCTGATTGCTTTCCTTCTGGGGGCAGGGCATGGAAGGAAAAGGCAGAATTTGGAACTCAAAACTTAAAAAAAAACTCAAATGTTTAAAATTATTTTAATATATACCTGGTAAAAAAAAGAAAACATATTAAACATAAAACTAGCCTCATTGGGAAAAAAAAGAATATCTTCATCTTAAAAAAAAAGAATCCCAGAGTAGTGGTCCACTAAGACCAAAAGATACTAAACAAATCTGGAGTAAGAATAGATGCCTATATGAGAATTCATTGTCAAACTACTGTTAACTCTTGATTCTTTGCTAGTATATTGGGCATTTTGTCCATTCTCTGTAGCAAATGTTGATACCTGATTATGAACAAATAGTGAATGTGGGATGTCTTTAGTACATAATAGTCAATATGATGTTAGTGAATTAAAATATATTTTGATATCAATGTATATACAAAATGGAATTAAGAACAGAATGTATATTTTATAAAATAGAACATATATAGACAGATATTTTGCATTTATACATAACTCTGTATATACAAACATACAAATGTATATATGTACAAATTGATAGCTACATATAAAATGTACATTTTATATACACATATTAACCATGTCTTTCTATCTACCTATCAATCCACCAAAGATAAATTTAAAGAAAATATTTTATTTTGGATTATTCAGTTAATCATGCTATATACTGGAAATATACATTTGTATGTGTACGCACACACACACACACACACACACACATACACATTTGGTAAGTATAGTGTACTACTCCAGTAATTATATCTTCCTATCTGGAAAATGTTGATTTTAGTAAATTTAAAAAATACACTCCACAAACATTTATTAAGCAGTGAGGTGTCACAGAAAATCCGATTAATCTATAACTTGTAGATTTGGGTTCAAATCTAAGCTTCCTCACTTATCAACCCTGTGATTCAAAAACATTATTTAACCTCCAAAAAAAAAAGCCTCTTTGTCTGTAATAAGAAGATATCCATATTACCCACTTCTTAAGGATGTTATATCAAAAGATATAAAGTATACAAAGTGTTTTGCAAACCTTAATATGATATATAAGCACAAGTAGTATGTAGTATTGTGTTCTGTACTAGAAGCACAGAAATCTAAGTGAGGGGCCTATCTTATCATGTTTTTGTGAAATAGAGGCTTTTGCAAAAGGTAAAATACATTTTGTCAAGGCACAGTTCCAGCTTTCAGTCCTGAAAACCATACCTACAGACAATAAGTGAATGAAAATGTTGTGGTTAATAAGTATGCCCCAATAGTCAGAACAAAAAGAAAAAAATACTCTGAGGAATGGCTACTTTGTATCACCTTATAACACTCTCCACATAATCCAAGCCTGCCCTTCTGAGTGTTCCCAATCACTTAGTCCTTTGGGAAAATTATGAATAAAAACAAGTTATCTTTTTGTAATCTCACAAACACCTTTGAGTTCTAGATTTAAGAGATTAGAGTTCTACAATGCTGGTCTTTTCCCTTAAAAACTTTCTTTTTTGCCTAAGGAAAAGTTTGCTTTTTTCATTAAAACTCAGATAACCTCTTATTTTCATCATGGAAGACTTCCTTCTAAAGGGAATGACAGTAATAAGCAGTATCCTAATTCTCTTCAATCTTTTCACTCTCATACACCACAAATAACTTCATTTTCTATCATCCAGCACAGACGCCAATTGGGCTATTTCTCTATTCCAGACACAATTCCCTCCTGAGATTTTCATCAATAAATAAAGAGACATGCTGCTACCACAGCTGCTCGACACCTACCAAACCCCTCATTAACTTGTGGGCTAAAAAATGAGAAAATAAAGATATTTTAGCTGCCTTATTGAAAATCTGTTCACAGAACTGTTCTTTGCAGCTTAGTTTCCCTTGTTAAAGAACCACTTAAATAAGAAGAGAAGGGTCTTTCTGTAGTAACCTTACTCTGTTTGTTTGTTTCACAAAAACAGGCAAATGATCTTAAGGGGTTCTTTTTAATAACTTTAAGATTTTCTTCATATTTTGTATTTCATATTAGAAGAAATAATTCATAAGATAATGATTTTACAAATTCTGTAGTACTCTTTAATCTGAAGACCACTTTCAAAACTAAAATGCAAGGATTGACTGGCCCAAACTATTTGTCTTCCCATGCCATTATTTCTTGAAGTATCTAGGACTACTACTTGGTTCCCATTCCACCTTCATTAAAACTACAACTGCCTTCCCTATCCGCCTTACATTTTTTCAATACTTTGATCACCAAATGGATATCTGAAGACCTACTTATAATATCACAATTCCTTTTAATTTCATACATTTCATCCAACATTAGTTTAATGTTAGAAAGACCCTTAGAGATCATTTATTCTAATCCTTTTATTTTTTACATGAGGACATTCATCTCACACAGGAAAAATAGTTGCCTACAATCACATAGCAGATAGCAAAACCAGGACTAGAATACAGGCAGGTTGGTGGCACAATGAATAAAGTAGTAGACTTGTGTTAGAAGTACTTGAGTTCAATTTCCGCTTCAAATAATTACTAGCTATGAGATAATAAAATGAGTAAATGTTGTAAAATGCTTTGCAAACTTTAAATTTTTATTTGCTATTATTATTATTTCTCCAGATTACTAAATTCAATGCAATTCACAATAGCCCTCTTACCACCACCAATCTAAAAAAAAAGTTTGAAGCTATGTTTGCAATCCTGTTGTAATTCTTTCATAACCCCCTACATAATAAATATAATATACACACACACATATATATGCATGTGTATGCATGATTTGTGTATATATTACTCCATTAAAATATATATTTATGTATCTATAAATGGATTATATGTATATCAATGTATGTGTATGTATATGTAATATATATGCCTATAGTTTAAATGAAGTTTTTAAGAAAATGGAAATGTTTCAAGATCATTTTTGATTAACATAACTATTTTTAATCTATTTATTTCATATTCAGTTTCTAGTGGGACTATCATTGACAGTTCCAAGTATACAAGATGCACCTGTTCTCCATGCCCTTGATTATTTAGACAGCTATTACAGTGTGACTGATCAAAGATTCTCTCTCTGGTAAATCCCTCAATGTGGATCAAGTTACAATATGTGCTTCACAACCAGTTCTAAAATATCAATTTTTACATGTTTGCACATGCTTCAGCAATTCTACCAATCACATAGCACTAAAGGAGCATTTAGGTCAATAACTTAATGTAGTTTATATTAAGTATTTCTAGGGCATATGAGTGGTCCTGACTTGACATCTCCAGAGACAGAAGGCTTTTATTTATCCACAAAGCAACAAAGATTCATATATAGTATAGTAGTGAGAACATTTTTGGGAACCCATGTTTACAGCTCTTCTGCCATATTTAGGACTCTGTCTAAGAGTTCAAGGTATGATTAAGTTGGAATATTTTTATAAATGATCAACTGAGCTGCCAATGATATCCATCATCAAAATGGTTTGAGAAGAGGGTCTACTTCAATAGAATTGTATGGAGATGAAAATTTGTAACCATCAATTAGATGAGAGTACTCCAAATTACTCTTGGTAAGAAAAATGTTGAGCCAGTTTAATGGTTGGCTGCTAGACCAAAGTCTCTATCTTATTTTAGGGCTTTGCAGAACATTCTTCCAGTTACATAGTTTGAAAGGAAAGGCAACTCCTTTTATTGATTTACAGGAACATAATACTCTTTTCAGAAAGCAAGAAAATCCAGGTGTGATGCAGATTTTTAAAGTATTTGGGGTTCACATTAAGATATAAGGCATATTCCTAACTTTGCTTAAAGGCATGGAAAAGAAAGCACAGGAAAGTGAGTTTCTTTATAGACACTAATGCTAAAGCACAACAAATGAAAGATGAGTGACTTTGTGCCTTAATTTTGAATTTCTTGGTGCAAGCCAAACCCTTAATGTTATTTTAATGGAAGTTTTGTCCGTGAGATGTTTCCTAAAGTGGAAGTTGTTACAGTGGTGGGACAGCATGCCATCACATTTTTATAATTTATAATATCACTTAGAGGTATAAGAACAAACACATTAACCATCTGACTGCTACAAGATGGTCATTGTTCTCCTTTGCCTACATGGGGGACACATTTCTCCTTGATAAACCAAAGTAAATTAGATTTATTTTACATGGTAATGTCTGTTGTAATAAGCAAACACATCTATTTGGAGAATAACAGGTGACAAAAGAGACCTTCCCAAAAAACAGTAATTATGAAATTTTCATTTTATTACTGTATCAGTAATTTTGTTTTTACCATCCTTCCAGTCTTCTCATGTGATTCACAATGACTTCCACAAAAACTAGAAGGATGAACCCATTAAGAAGCAGTTACTATGATGCTCAACTCAGCTAATAATACACTTATTTTTCATTTTTGACAATCTACTCATTACCTATCACTATAAATATTTTTATTTGGAAATGAAAATAGGCATCAATAAGCAAAGCAGACTGAAAGTTTTGGTAATATTTACATTCTATAAAAGTATATAATAGTCTTTTTTCTCCCTATCAGACCTATATATTGAGAACCTGGATGGACCATTATTTTTTAACTACCAAAAATGCATGTATATCTCTTATCCTTTCTGCTGTTTTAAATGTTGTGTCTTTTGTCTGGAATCATTGTGAACCTGCCCCTTTAATTTTTTCCCCCTGAAAAAGTCTTCCAATTTATTAATATTCTCTTAAACAGATTATTCTTGATTCAGGATATGGATAAGAATGTATATTTTGAATTTTTTCTATTTATAACAGTTTTTTTTCATGAATTATGACAATTTCACAATCAGTTGAACATAATAATGAAATATTATTTTATTTTGGCTTTTTTCTCAAAATCTATTTTTCCTCCCATGGATAACTCAATATGAAAAGCATAAGTGCCCAGCATACTGTAGTTCTGGCCATCTTCATGCAAAAATCTTAACTTGCCTGTATTCATAGAAGATCTTCACAAAGGAAATTAAGGTAATGGGGATTTTACATAAGGACAAATCCTACTCACATGGATGCATTTGTCTTAACTGCTTTGAGCTAAAATTCTTAAAAGAATAAAAACCACCTTTATGTCACTAGTTTTAAAATAATTTATATGGACTTCTAAAACAGAAAAGGGAAGAAGATAAAGATATACAGACAAGATATAGAGACAAAAGGATATGTTTACATAGAAGTTAGATCTAAAAACACTCAGGGGACCCAGAACAAGTGTAACTTTCTTACTTCGTTTATCCATTCATATATATGTACATACATACATATGCATATATATGTATATATATATACACATGTACACACACTTATTAATCTCTCCATCATTCATTCATTCACCAAAAATTTATTAATATTTTGTGTAAACCACTCTGCTAGGTTGTTTGTGAAATTCAAAGAAAAATAAACTCAAATGCCTTCTCTGTAGATTATAATGCTTGCTTTTACACTAACTCCCACTTTTTATTTTTCATCAGATTTTTTTCCTTGTTATCCAATTATCATGATCAGAGATAATCTATTCAAATATTGCATGTGATACTTGTGAGCTGTTTGACCATACACAATTCACCTAATCTCTCTGAAGTAAAGTTCAGGTAGTATTTGAAGAATATAAATTATAGATGAGTTTTTAAGGGAGGAAATTCCTGCACTGCCAAAAATATAACAATTTCTTAATGAATTGATATAACATATTGACTCTTTGAATTTTTTTTTACCACACCGTCTTCACTTATGAAACAATAATGCCCAATTTTGGCTTTGGAAAGATATAAGTATCTCTCAGGGAGCTATCATCAATTTGTCCAAAAATATCTCAAAGCAAATTTTAATTCATTTTAATTTTTAAAGTAGACATATGTTTCATAGCACTTTTAAGATGAGGAAACATAAAAAAATAACTAACACAGAATGTTACTACTTCCAAGCTTCAAAAACCATTGATAATTATTGCCCTAAAGAGAACTGGATTATTGGTCAGATCTGACAATTTTGAAAAGCGATAGGTTGAGTTACACACAGAAAGGTATAGAAAATGACTACCTTCCTGAATGATATCCTTTCCACCTATGTTTATATTTTCTGCATCAGCATTTCTTAACTAGGAATCTCAATGCAATTATTACTAAGATATCTTCAAGGACTTTGAGAACCCATAAGTAAAGAATAGCAGATAGTGACAATGAAAAACTACAGGATATTGGAGGAAGCTGAAGTCCAAACAAACCCTTCCTTTTGCACTTCTTTTAAACTTTAAAAGCAAATGAAATGCCTAGAAGGAGATTAAAGCAGACACTACAAATAATGGTTGGGTGGTAGTGACATTCATGAAAGAAAATGTTTGTATATACATATAAAGGAGAGATTGATGGAGACATATCTGAGACATCAACCTTTTCTGACTACAAAATAATGTGTAGATGGTCAGGGAATAAATGAAAAAGTTATAGCATGACTTAAAATTCCTATTGCCTGACAACCTAGAAATGTCACTAGACTCTGAAATGCAGGAACCAAGCAGGAAATAAAGAAATCTACACATTTTGGATGTATAAAGCCATAGCTATTATGCAACCACAAGGAATGGAACTATAAGTCACCACATTCAGTCTAAGGAAGGCTACAGGATGCATAGCTGGAGTCTGTTCTCATTAACTGCTATCACTAATGCAAACAGTTATCTTGGACCCACAAGTACTCTTCTGTTGCCACTGATATGGTTGTCTACTTTTCTTAGTTTTTTGAGAAAGTTATAGCTAATATTTAACTTTGTACTGTTTCATAGGCAAGATGCTTATTTTAGACTATATGCCCTGAGAAGTTAGCATTCCTACAGTTCATCAAATCTTCATTATCTGGCCTTCTATATTAATCTGTAAAAAAAAATCAAAATAAGAATTTCAGAGTAATTTGAAACTCCGGAGGCTTTTTAGTCCAAACCTTCTAACCCACTCCTTATTTTGGCAATTCCTTAGATATTTTAGGGGTTAAAGTACCTCCAAACACAATTTGAATGTTATCTTGAACCTACTTCTTTTCTATACCTTCCTATTCTTCATATTCCAGATATCCCACCATATCCAATCTCTCAATTGATTACATTGTTCTTCTCTGCTCCTATTGTCAGCCTTGCAAAGCATAACATTGTAAAGTTATGGAAAAAACTTCATAACATTGTAAAGTTATGGAAAAAACTTCATAAACATTCTTGAATATATCTATTTAAGTATTACTATTCAAATTCTATCGACTGATTTCTATCTGGAAATCAAATTCTCTATCATATTTTTCACAATGGCTCAAAAATGTTTGATCCTCCTCATATCCTCAATCTACTCTTTCTCAATCCCACTCTTATCATTCCTTTTATTTTTCATCAGATGAGCTACCCTTGTACTCTACTAAGATCCCTAAACTTTTTTCTCTTCACCTTTTTTTTCCCTCCTATTTTTACTAAGCATGTTTTCCTTCCTTATTCAGTAGTTGGAGGTGATATTATCTTTTGAAAAATTAGGAGGGGGATTGGAGTTTATGGGTAACTTTTGGACTTTGGAAAGCATGAAAAAGGTCCGGAACAACATTGATAAGAAATGTGATAGGACACCAATAGATGAAGAATAAAAAGATTCCTGAATATCAATAATCACTCAGTTTAATTTAGATTCTATGACTGGGGAGTAGATCTAGTCACAATGATTATGTTACACTAGGAATTGTCAGTTGAGTGGAAATGGATAAAACAGACAATATGGTGACCCAGAGACATATTGTCATGAATAATAGAATATTAGATTGTGTAGGAAAATTAGAATAGACAATAGGTGATTAGTGGGTTAAAAGAATATGAAGAGAGCCAAATGATTCAAGATTGGAATGTATAATTGACTTTCTTCACCTGAAAAGTTAAAAAAATTAGATTCAAGAAGAGAAATACTATTTTCTTGAAACCCAGTAAATTTTATACCTGACAATAGTAAGGCTAATTTGGCCAACTCTTTTTAGGAAAACATACTTTAAAGCCTTGAAAATATGCTTGCTTTTGTGGTTTTACAACAATACTCTCTGGGTTTTAAGGGCCAGGTTGCTTTGTTGCTTAAATTCATATTCTTTACCTTTGGTTCAGATTTGTATAGAAACTATTTTTCATTTATCTTGCTGTCTAATAAGAGGTTGGGTTTTTTTTTTTTGGTTTGTTTTTTGAGGGATCAAAGAATAGTGTGTTTATTCTTATTACATTTATTTGATGCAATATCTTGATGCAAATGACTGAGCTGGTACAAAATTTCACTTTGGTCTTCTTAGAAATTCCTCTTCTGGTTCACAACTCATACTTACACCAAAATGTGATGAAACTTTGTGTACTTTAGGAGAAAATGAAAGTCTTTTTTTATGAAATGGGAAGCAAATACAGGAGTTTTTCCTATTATTTTTGTTACATTACTTCCATTATGCCTTTAAAGTGACATTTTATGTTGTAAAATTATGACTAAGATTGTCTCCCAAAAGAGACATAAGAGTACACTTCCCTTTCTTTCATGCAGAATTGGGATTAGGAATGTAAACTACTACATGTGACATAGGATTTATGGGGCATTTTTTTTTGATGAACTTTTAAAAAAATCTTTTTTTATCCATTTTACAAAGGATCAATTTTAAGCAAGGGAAAGGGGAAATATATTGAGTAATAGAGACAAGGCAAACCAAAACATATCAATAAATATTTTAGAATTGCATTTCAAGGACAACAATCTTTTCCCCTTACAAATGAATGCCTTTACACTTTCTCATTATTCTGAATTTAATTTTCTTAGTCTTATCATTAGCATTTTGGTCATTTTGCTTCTGTTGGTAGCTGGAGAAGCCACTAAAAGCTTGGCTTTTAGTACAATAGCAGGAGTGATATGCAGAGAAGATGAGAAGTGAACAGTTTGATCTAAATTTTTTTTAAAAATACCCCAAAAAAGACCCTTTGTTACAGAAAAGTGCCAAGAAGAATGTATCAGTAGGGGTTCAGTAAAAATGTCTTAAAACAAAGAACAGTTGGAACAAAAGGGATTACAAAAAAAGAAAAGCAAAAAGAAAGGATTATAAGAAATTCTTTAAAAGACAGTCTTTGAAAAGTAACTAGGTGGGTAGTAGATAGAACACTGGATTTGGAGACAGAAAACCATGTATTCCAATCCCACATCAGACACATAAATTATGTGAGCCTGGGCAAGTTTTTCATCTCTCAGACTCATTTTTCTCACCTATAAAATGGGGATAATAGCACCTACATCAGGGTAATTATGAAGATCAAGCAGATAATACTTGTAAAAGACTTTGAAACTTTAAAGCACTACATAAATAAAATCATTTTTCTTCCTAATACATTTAAGATAGGATACATTTTTTTACTTTTAAAATATGGATAATTGTAACAAAAATGAATATTACATGAAATGCTTCAAAATTATATTTGACAAACAAATTTTGGGATTTCTACTCTAGCAACTGGTCTCATCAAGGCTTTGAAAGATAATTTACACTTTAATACATTTAAAGTTTAATAAGAGATTTCTGAGAACAGGAACAAGGAGCATGAATGACTGCCTTCTAATTAAAGGGCTGACATTAACTCTGCCAATCCCATCAACTTTCTGAACTCTGCACTTATATATGTATAGGAAAGTGGGAAACTTACTCATGATTCTCCCCAAGAAACTGTATAACATTAACATTTTTTTAAAGTCCTAAAAGATGAAATGTGTTACATGAACTGGTATTTCAGTTGTATGTGTGAGTTAATATGCCTTTATGAGTATGGTTTGGCATTCAACTGTGTATTTATATATATTTTGGCTATTCAGTGTGTGTGCATGTGTATGAGTCTACCTATAGAATATTCTAGTTCTGATAAATTCCAATCTTTGGCAAACAATTATATTATTAATTGATCTCTGTTCTCTTTAGTCATTTCAAGGAGACAGAGAGAACAATTGGCAAAGAAGCCATACCTGGCATTATAGGAAAAAAGGTGTTTGGGTTTTTTTGGTGAGGCAATGGGGTTAAGTGATTGTCCGGAATCACACACAAAATAAGTGTCAAATGTCTGAGGCTTCATTGGAAATCAGGTCTTTCTGATTCCAGAATTGGAGCTACCTAGTACCCCTATAAACCGTCTTTTAACTACTTTGATAGCTGGATGGTTAAATTAACTTAGATATTTTGTTTATTCCCCACCTCCTAATACTACCAAGTATTGTTCAGTGTTCCAACTATTTGAGATAGATCTTTCAATATCTACCACACTGTTGACCAATGACCTTGATCTAATGAGTGGAAGTGATGTAAGCATAGTCACAATGAAAAAATAATCAAGTATCCTTGATATATAGTTAGATTTCCTCCAATAATGAAAAATGAAAACCACACAATGTCAGTTTATTCTGTACTACCCTGGTCATATTCTCCCTTAATAAGAGGTTTACCTAACATTACATCACACTTTACATTACAAGGTTACTAATGTATCACTTTTTAAACATGGTCTATCAGTTTAAAATGGCAACACAAATCTTAATCCCCAAGAAAGGAAATAAAGTTTCCATGATAACCTGGTAAGAGAATTTGAATAGGAATTGAGATAATGCTCATCTTTCTTGGCCTTAGATCTATGATCTTTTTTAGTTCTGTGATGCTATGAAAAATTAATGGTACTTTAATTTTCTTAACTTGTTCCCAATAGAAAAAAGGTAAAAAAATTAAAAAATGTTTCCTCTGTCAAGCAATTTAAAATGGCTCCAGAAGATCACTGAGGGATAGTTCCCTACAGTGAGAATCTTCTGAAGGTGGCCCAATTCAATTTTAAATGACTCAAATCTTGGCACTTTTATCATTCCTGTTGTGAGGAAATTTCTCTGTTTAATAAGATGTCACTGGATAGCTTTTCCCTGATATCAGATGAAATTGCCCTTTACCTGATTGTATTCTATTACTGCTCATTATATTTTGTCAGAAAACCTAATTCTTTTCCTTCCTGGATGCCCACATCCTTCATATACAGTTCTGTGCCAACATATCACATCCTCCTCCTCAATAATCATAACTTCAGCCTGCAGAGTGTAAAATTACCTGTTACTAGCAACGAGGAGCCTGGCACCATCTGAACCCCAAAATGAGAGTCTGAGATGAAAACAAGCCTTGAATATTCAAATCCAAAATGTCCAAGTTGGTGAACCTTCCAAAATGAAGTTTCTAGAACTCCCCAATCCCAGAGACCTTTATATCACTTTCAGTTTTTCTATCCACCAGTGTAGCTGTGGAATGAACCTTAAATAGTTCTATCATTTCCAAATAAATACAATATATATGTAAGCCTATTATCTTTGACTATTTGTTTCCAGCTGGGAAAATGAGAACAATGGAGTGAAAAAAATCACTGATTTGGGAAGTAGGAGATCACACTTTAAAAGTCATGGTTCTGCTACCTACTAAAAATATGAACTTGAGAAACCCTCAGCCTCTCTAGTCCTTCTCTTCATTTGTAAAATGAGGAGGTAGTCACAGTTTCACAGGACTCATATTGAAAAGAGATGCCCATCTCCTCATAAGGAGGTGATAAACTCAGTGCTGACTGAGACATACTTCAGGGGATATGACCAATGTGGGATTTTGTTTTGTTCAACTACACATGTTTGTCATGTATTTGCTTTCTCAATGTGGGATGGAAAGAGAGGTGAATAGGAGAGAATGCAAATTTCTTAAAAAATAAAATAAAATTTAAAATGAGAAAGTTCGACTAGAGGATCTTTAAAATCCTTTAAAATCTCTGACCATCTGTGATTCAATCTTTTTAGAATCATTGCATGGTATTTCAGTTCATGAACTCTATGTTCCATCTCAACTGAACATTTTAACATTTACCAAACATGCTGAACTCTTTTTTAACTTTGGTGATTTTACTCATTATGCCTTCTTTACATAGTACTCTTCAAATCCCTTTGTTTGAAGAGTACTTCAATCTGTTGAAATCCTACCTGTCTTTGTAGCCCCATTTCAAATGCTGCTTCCATTATGACACCCTGATTTTTCGTCCCACAGAATAATGTTTTTTCTTCCTCTAAATTCCCATTTGTGTATATGTGTTTGCCACAATCATATTTTCTCTTTTATAATAATTATATGTGAATACTTTAGTCCCATATGATTAAAAATCTCTGCTTTGGGGGGGGGGGTGGTGGCAGAGATACTAGATACTATTTTATCTATTTTTTTCAAGCGCCTAACATCCAGTAAAATTTGTACATTGGACATGATTGATATTTTTTTAATGAATGAATCTTCCCAGCCTTTCTATATTTTCATAATATTTAAAGCTGGACATAATAAAAATAGCTAGCATATATGGAGTTCTTTAAGGTTTACTCTATTGTATGTGTTATTTTCCAAGACAAACTGATTTTTGAAGCCAATGTGGAATATGGGATAGCATATGTGTGTATATGTATGTGTGTGTGTGTGTGTGTGTGGGTGGGTGGGTGTGTGGGTGGGTGTTTACTCTACAAAGAAACAAAGAACTTTCAGGCTTTACAGAATTGGAGTAGGACCTTGATCACATGCATTCTATACAATTATCTTGCCACCATTTTCCAAGTTTGTGGTCACTATTCCCATGAATGCTATGTATATTTGTGTGATAATGCACTCCAAGATCATGGGGAAGGGATGTTTTATAGCCTCTATTATTCCGTTATTACTTTGCCTCCTTAGTAATTGTATCTACTAGCTGACTCTTAAGGGTAAACACACCAGTGAGGGTTCATTAACAATAATGCTAGAAGTACTGTCTAACAGGCTTACCACTTGAACATTAAGTCATAGAACTGCAATTTCAAGATAGAGGAGTAAGCCAGAATGAGAGTTACACACCTATACATAGAAACTTATTCTAACCTAAAATGTAAGTGAGGAAGGAATAATAACAAGAATTTGGACTTAACACATCTTGAAAGTATCAAAGAAATCTTAATTTAAGTTAAGTATTCTGAAGAGGAAAATTGCAGTCCATCTACATTGAATGACTGGAACTAAATATTGCAGTCCTATGTAGTTTTAGCTGCAATTTTAAAATAAAATCCCACTAACTAGAAAGACTAGATCAAAAATTGAGCCTAAATGACCTGAACTGACCTGAACTAATTCATAATTACTGATGCAAGATGAGGGTTATCTAAATTAATAAAATCCAGAAAATCTAATGAATATAAATCTTATTGTATTATAAAATAGATAGCCTTGTAATAATGTCTTAAGGTTTGCAAAATGCTTTATCAATGTCACTTAATTCTCACCACGATTTTGAAACATTGATGCTATTATTATTAAATCATTACCTTTTATAGATGAGGAAACTGAGGCAAAGCAGAATTAAAGGGATTTGATCAGTTTCACAGAACTGGTAAATATCTATGGATAAATTTGAACTTAGACCTTTTTGATTCCATGTCCATTGTTCTATCTTACTGAGCCATCTAGCTACCTATACACATATCCCCTATGTCATAACTGGTACCATTAATTAGTTTAATTAAAATACAAAGATAGTAAAAACTATTATATAGAGTAGTTAGTTTAATAACAACATGGTTATAAATAAGCAAGTAAATAAACTCCATTGGAATTCTGCAATATTTATAATTTATTATTCAGCTATTTGAGAGAGAATATTAGTTAGAGCCATGTTATGTAGCTTGTATTGATATTAAGTATTCTTATATCAAGTCCATTAATATAAGATAACTTCATCAGGCCACTGTTTGTGCTTGTTGGCCAGTTGGGGACACGGAAGTGCCACTGTGTGTGTCACTGGTTGCTTCTGAGTTCAAATCCAGCCTCAGACATTACTAAGTGTGAACTGGGGAAGACACAGAACTGCTTGTCTCAGTTTTTCTCATCTGTAAAATGAGCTGGAAAAGGAAATTGAAACTGCCTAGTATCTTTGCAAGAAAATTCCAAATGTGTTCGTGAAGAATTGGATTGAAAAGTGACTTAACAATAAAAGAACAAAATAATACATGTCAGACTAAAATAGGGGCATTATAGTTTAAATTTATTCATTACTTGAATTTGTAGTCATACCTTTACTTACCCTTGTCTCTTTTTCTCATAGAAAGTGAAATTTATGATTTGCGGATAGATATTGTCTTTTCCAGATAAGAATAGTAACAACAACAATTTACTACTACTACTACTACTACTACTACTACTACTACTACTACTACTACTACTACTATTACTACTACTACTACTGATAATAATAGTCTCTAAACTATGTGCAATGAAGAGCTTTATAAATTAAGAGATGTGACGAGATTATTAAAATCATATGAGAACATATTGTCCTAGGACCATTTTTATTTGATCTCTATATGATGAGATGAAATGATAATTGTGGTAACAATAATAATAATGCCTTATTTTTCAAGTCCATTATGCTTCATTTTTTTGGCCTTCATTGGTAATCCTCTACTTTCTTTGTATTCACATTGTGTCTCCCATATTGCCCCAACCCCCAAATAATGACTTGACATTTGAAAATTCATTACAGAATTATTATAAATTACTATCAAATTGTATTGGGCTTTATTCAGAAAATCTAAATCATGAGCTTCATAACTAGGATAATCAAGTTTTCAATCTAGTTGCAACTCAGGAGATTAGAAGATTGGCGGTGCATTACTCTAAAAATCAAATCTGATTAATGTATAATTGCAGCAGAATGCACAGGTATTAATTAGGTGTATTTTCTATGAGTCATAAATAGCTATTACTGGAAAACCAAGAATAATTTTTAAAATTAGCATAAAGAGAACTATAATCATGAATAATAAGTGATAGTCATAATTGAATGGACCTTGTGAAAATAAAAAAAATTGGTTATTACATTAATTTTGGTATATAAATACCTCCTAATAGATGATTTAAATATGATTCAAGACAATTTAAAGATAACTTACTCATTTACTGCCAACTATTTATATGTACTTTTATAGATGTCTCCATCATGAATTAAATTTTTTTTTCCCCTTGTACAATGTCTTTATAGTAGAATCATTAACTGATAATTTACTGGGTGTGAAAGGTTTTAAAAAGCACAACCAAAGACATCACTGTGGATACCAATAAGACACTAATCACAATTTTTATTTCTGAAATGACTTGCTGTATTTACCATCAGTAGCTTTGCCATTAAATAATATACTACACATTGTTTTTTTTAATCATCAGATTAATAAGCAGGACTTGCAACTGTAGGACATAAGACATTAGCATTTCCCAGAAACACCTATTTAAAGTAGTTTAATCAAGTCTCAGGTGAATGCTCTTTATTTCTGAGGACCCTCTCCCCCAACTCACTTAGACCACTAAATTGATTTCTTAATAAATAAGTTAAGTTAAAAATGAAATATCAACATTATTTCAAAGGCTATTTGTTTATTTATAGAGCTATCCATTTCTCTAAATAGCTTCCACTACAAATAAATAAAATTGATTTTAAGAAATAGAAATCATTGAAAAGACACTGGAAAGTAGGACCGAACAAAAGAACTTTACTATAAGAGTGATATATGATTAATTTTTTATGACAGCTCAGAAGGAGGGCAGGTTTTTCTTGGACTCCCTTCTGTAAGTATTCTGGGACTCAGCTGCTTAAAAAGGGAGAAAGAGGCTATGCCTTTATATATCTTTATGCCTTTATATACCTTATGTCTTTATATACAAAGATTTTCATTCACCCCTCACCATAGCTGGAGTACCTAAAGCTAGTTAGAGTAATGTCATTTGAAAGGTTAAAGGCTATACTAGGCTCATGTGAATATAGAACGTATAGAAAGAGAAAGAATAAGTATGGTATAACCCTTGCCACCACAGTTAATCTAAATAACTCATTCTCTGTATGAGTGTTGAAATATGAGCACCAGAACAAGCCTGGGACATGATTGCTAGTGCATGTTACAATGTCATCAGTATTGAGAAAGCAGTGATGAAGGGTGAGAAGATTAGATTTTTTTCTGCCTCATACAACCTCAGCTTTAGGCAGCTAAGATTGCTGCCAGATCTCTGATTCTGAAGGCAATTGTCTGGGAAGTGGGAATAGAGGACCTAACACCTCCAAGATACTTCAGTTACTAGAATATTAAGAGAACCTCATCATAAAACCGTTTTTCTCAAAAGATAATCACACTCTAGGGACCCTGAGCATCATGCCATATGAGACAGCATTCAGGATTTGTGTACACTGCTAAATAGTTATATTCTGAACAATGTTGACTTTATATTTGACATTTTTAGCTTTTCTACCTGATGGAATGTGAGGAAAGCATAATGGAGAAGAATGACCAATAGTCTACAATTAGTATCTTAAAATAAACATATTCTCCCTTTTGCATAGACAGTTAAAGCCCTAAATCAACATCTTACTAATCAGAATGACTTGGTATGCAATTTCTGTATTATAAAACAATAAAGTCAGGTAATCTACTTAGGATTCCTAGTGCAACAACAAATGACATATGACAACTACATAATCGCAGGTATCTATTTTCATATATATTGAAATTTGCAAAGCTTTTTCTACTTATAAACCCTGAATAAAGCTTTTATTATGTGCTAAATGCATGGTGAACTGACAATATAATGAAGATTAGAGTTCAGAATGAATACAAACCATCAGTAGTTGCTCTGTGGGCAAGCTGGGGAAATTATCTTACACACATATATGTATGTTAATGTATATCTCTGTCTACATCTATCACTTTCATCTCTAACAACCAAATAGCTCCTAGTCAGTCAGCTATGCTTACTTTGATACATAATAATTTTATCTAACTAACAAGCTCATGGAAGAGAAAGCAAGGACAGAAAATTTTTGCTTGCTCATCCTTTCATAAATACTACTGTCTCCAGCATTGGAAAGAGCATGATGCAATTAAATTGCTTAGAAGTCAAAAGTCTGCTGTAGAATATCTATGGTCCATTTGTTGTTTATTCATTTTAGTTGTGTCTGCCTCTTTTTTTCCTCATTTGGGATTTACTTGGCAAAGATACTGGAGTGTTTTGCCATTTCCTTCTTCAGCTCATTTTACAGATGAGGAAACTAAAGAGTGAAGTGACTTGCTTGGGAATACCCAGCTAGTAAGTATCTGATGCTGAATCTGAATTCAGGTCTTTTTGACTCCAAGTCCAGCACTCTATCTACTGCACCATGATACATATGTAGAAGCAAATCAATTAAGAAAAAAAGAAGACAACATACAAAGTTTTCACTAATCAGAAAAAAAAAAAAAACATTTTTCAGCCCTGGCAAACTTCTATTAGGGATGCCATTTTTTCCTAATATTGATCCTTGGAAGGCAATTTGCAAATTAACTCTCACTAAATTTATGACTCTCACTTTCACTAATTGAGATTTGTAGTTATGTATGCCAAAGTAAAGAGTTCCTTTTTACATTTTCCTTCTTTTGTGCTGGCTATATCATTCAGGGCATTTTGTATATGAGATTGCTCCAAGAACACCATGCTAGTCAAAGTTGCAAAGAATCTTAGAAGCAGTCCAAACAAAGCTAGGACAGTGCAATTATTTGCAGACTTGCATAAGATTAGCCTAGAAATATTTGACAATATCTGGCTTTGTAACAGAAGAATAATTAAGTACTCCTTAAAAAAATTGTTCCAGCTAAAAAGAAAAGTATTTGAAATTGGTTCCAGTGCCTCAGATGGCAAAGGAATCATCATTTGGTCCTTCACTTACACATGGAAGGATAGAAGAAATACATTTCTGCTTTGGACAGGTGTGGGACAAAAACAAACCATATTCATCCAAATTTGGGGATATTTTCTACTCTTGTGGTCACATGGGAAATGGACAGATTCTGAGAATGGATAGTATGAAATGGGGAATGGATATAGAATTACCTCTTTCTTGTTCATCTATGTCTATTTCTATTTATTTTTCTTTTTACCTCAAAAATAAAAATGCTCTATAGGAGAATTTATTTCCGAGAATTCATTGATCCTCGTGCATAGATTTCTGGGGGTGCATGGATATAGATGGGAAAGATAAAACAATATTCTTATTTTCACTAACCACTAATTGAAATTTATTATTTTCTTTTGTAAATGAAAACAAATTATTCTGAAGAGAATAGACTTTGTTAAACTGCCAACGAGGGACATATTTCAGGGGGAAAAAAGGTTAAGAGCACCTAACCTAAGCAATTGTCAGCTCATATCTTAGGCAGCTATGTGGTATAGCAGACCTGAAATCAGAAAGATCTGAGTTTGAATTCTGCCTCAACACTTATTATTTATCTTTGGGCAATTCAATTAACTTTTCTTAGTCTCAGTTTCTTCATCTGTAAAATGGAGATAACAACAATAACAATAATAGTATCTACTTCATAGAGTTGTTTTGAGGAACAAATGTAATAGCACTTGTACATCCCTTTGCAAAGCATAAATTGTTATTTAAATGCTAGCTATAATTATTATCAAGAACATTTAAACAGGAATGTGTTTCCCAACTATGCAAAGACAAAACTATGCAAGAGACAAATACAATACTTTAATTTCCTTTTATTGACTAATGTTTCTCTCTCCCTTTGGCACAGATCTTCTCTGTAGCTCTGGGTATAGGAAATAGGAGTCCATCAGAAGAAACTGGGACTATTGGTAAGCAAAGTAGAGCCATTGGGATTTCAAATTTGTAGGTTGTAGAAACAAAGACTTTTTCATGTAAAAGGACTGAGAAAAACAACTAAGTCTAAAGTAAGGAAAACTTGGATAATTCCAAAGCTATTTTTGAAAATATAAAATAGAAAAAATATTAGATGAGAAGATATCTCAGCTGCTAATTATATGTAACTATATGCGAATATAAGGCCCAAAATTCTTAATTTCTCTGAGCCCTCAGTTTTCTTTATCTATTGTTTGAGTCTGGCTACAAAGCTGTATCCTTTACCAAAGCTTGAATGTCATTACCAGAAGAAAAAAAATTAATTCATAGTATAAATATCTTCATATTATAAATATCTTCATAGCACATCATATTATAAATATTTTCATAGTATAAATATCTTCAGCCAGCCTCAGTTTCCTCAACTGGAAAATGAAAATAACTATGATATTCCCTGAATATACAACAGTCCACGTGAGGGAATGCATATGAAATATGTTTTAAAAACATTTAAATAATGATAAGAGATATCATTTCTATAGAGATTTAAGGCTTAGAAAGTACATTCAATATGTGTTATATTCCTTACTTTCCTTACAAAAACCTTATAAGGTAGAAAATGTAAATATTATTGTTCCCATTTAATAGAGGAGCAAACTAAAAATCATAGTGGTTAATTGATCCATGAATCACAAAGCTAGTAAGTGACTGAGTCAGGATTTGAATGGAGATGTCCAAGCTCCTAGTTTAGCACTTTCTGCTTTTTGCAACACTGACTCTAAAAGGCAGCTAGTTAGCTAACTAAAATTTGGAACATGAGAGGCAAGAAGACCTAAGTTCAAATGCTGCTCTAGTCCCAGAATATCATTGTGATCCATGGACAGGTCATTTAACCTCTTTCAGGTTCCTTTCCTCATCCATAGAATGGGGATAATAATTGCACAAGGTTGTAAAATCTCAAAGAGATAATAAATGAGATTCTTTTACAAACATTGAAGTGCTATATGTTAGCTACCATAATTAAAATGCAAACCATTACTGCCATTAAGGTTATATTATTTAACAAAAATACCAAAGAACTATTATTACATTCTTGCTTTGGCTCCCCCTGAGGTCACCATTTTGTCCATTATCCTAAAAGGCAATAATTTTTTTTTCTACCATATGGCTTTCTGAAAAGAGAATTCTACTAGGGAAAACTTATGAAAAATATAATTGGTGTGTTTCCTCTGGTTCCCCTTGCTGCTATTCACATGACTTAAAGGCCTACGACAAATGAAACCAACAATCCTTCTTTAGGGGAAAGGGCTTTTTGAAAATGGAAAACTTAAAGCATTTGAAATATCAAGTACATTTTCCTGTAGAGATTCTGAGTATAAAGAACTCAATGAATACTTCAATCAAATTTGATTAAGTCCAGAAAGAATTGAACATTTATATTAATATTCAAATAGAATTTAATTGCATAAATGCATTGGCTAACTATTAGATCAACAGTTAAAAATGTAAAGCACTTCTGTCAAAATAAAAAGTATATAGCAGAAATAGAGGCTGTCTTTTAGTTATATATTTTAATCTATAAATGGTTTCATTTATAATCTCCTAATCATTCTTATTTTTATGCTTTTAAAATATATATGAAACTTTATTGTGTAAATTCCGGGCTAGCTCCTTGGAGACCTCAGGATTAGCCAGAGTCAGGATAAGCAAAAGTCCTTGGTATTTGGGGGGAAAAGTGAAGGAGATGTACAAAACTGCCCAAACTCTCCACCAACCTCCCTTCTCCTGGTCCTCCTGTAAAGTGAGTCTGGTTCTTCTAACTCCACCCTCTAATCCCTGCTCTGATTATTTGTATACACCCAAAGATATAGCCAGCATGAAATAGTGAGAACGGCCATTTTCCCAAATATATGCTAATAGAGTTATTGTCCAATGGGTAATTTGCCTTAAGTTGCTTGGTTGGATGATTCAAGCACACCTTTTAAGAGTTTCAGCCCTTTATATTACTGTATCAAATCACCTGGTCTACTTGATCATATTTTTATACCCCACTTTCCAGGTTTATAAAACACGTTACTCATAATTTAATTTTGAGATAAATAGTATGAATATTATTATAACCCTCTTACAACTAAGGAAAATGAGTCTCAGTGAAGTAACATGGCAAAGTGATTTTTCCTTTTGGTTGTACCTCCACAATATCTCATTTTCCATTCCTATCTTCCTCCTAGACTATTTAAATATCCTCCTAATTGGTCTCTCTGAATCCAGTCCCTGCCCTCTCCAATTTATCCTTCAAATAGCTACAAAAGTCATCTTCCTAAAACATTCTCCTCTGCTCAAGAAGATTCACTGTCCCCCTATTTTACATACATGTATATATACATATATATATTAGCATTTGAAATATATATATGTAATTATATATATATATATATTAGCATTTGAAATCCTTCAAAATCAGCCTCTAACTTATATTTTTCAGATTTATTTCACATTACTCCCTATTTTATAATCTATATTCTATGAAAACTGGGCCACCTAATATTCTCAGGCATGGCATTGCATTTCCTATCACCTTGCCTTTGTATAGACATTCTCCTACCACTGGGATACTCAACTTCCTTACCTCCAACCCTTGTAATATCCAGATCCCTTCAAGTTTTATCTGACACTTCCTAAGTCATTTCTAACCTCCTAAATTGTTAGTGCTATTGAGCCTCTAAGTGACTCTCCTCTCTTTTTTTCCTCTGTCTCTCTTTCAATTTATACCCACAAACATGTATATATATATATACGTATATATATATATATATATATATATATATATATATATATATATATATATATATATATCTCCATACACACATGTATAAATATATATTTATATATACACATACACATATTTATTTGTGTAAATGCTTTCCAATACCCCAACCCCGGCAGAATAAAAGTCTCTGAGAGCTTGAACTATTTAGTTTTTGTCTTTTTATCCTATCTATGAAGACTAGTGTCTGGCACATAGTAGGTACTCATTCAGTAGTCACTGAATTGAATTGATGAAATCCAAGTAGTCAGTAACAGAACAAAGATTTCTGATTGTAAATCTACTACCCTCTGGACTATATCCTGATGCTTTTGTTCTATGAATTAAAAAAAGAAAAAAATGAAAGATTGACCCAAATTCAATAAAGCAGCTTTCAAATTAAATGGAGAAAAAAGTATAGGAACAATATATAAAGTTGTGAACCTGAAATATTTCTAATCCAGATTTGGAATCTGGAATTTATTTTTGACTCATCATTTCAAGGAAACAACTCAAAAATAGTATTAGATTTTCTATAAATGTTGATATGTCTTTCTCTATTAGCTCCTTGTTTTCAAGGTATATTTAAAATCCAATTACTTATCGTGATTCATAAAGAAACATTTTCATGGAACTACAGGATTTCCTAAGCAAAGTTTAACACTGACTTGAACGATCAGTTAAATGTTATAGTTAAGAAGTGTTGGACTTGTAGGTAGAAAAACTTGGGTTCAAATTCCATTTTAAACATTTTCCAGATGTTTGACTATGGGTAAGTCACATATGATGTCTCAGATTCATTCCCTTTCCCTTTAAAATCTACCTCATTGAATTATGAGATAATAATTATAAAGATCTTAGAAAACTTATTTTTTTCTGCCCAAATTGCTTATAATAATACTGTTTTGATTTTTAAAAGATAACTATTTTTTAAAATGAATGCTGCACCTTTAGTTTTCTCCTATAGAAAATGAGGTAGTTCAACTCAATAACTTCTGTATTTCTTTCCATTTGGAAATTTATAAACTGAAGAGAAAGAAAGAAGAATTCATTAAGTGCCTATTATGTGCCAGGAAATGTGCTAGGCACTTTATGAATATGTTATCTCATCTGATCCTCACAAAGTTTCTGTTTATTTCTGTTTCTGTTATTATTATCCCCATTTTACAGTTGTGGAAACTGAGACAGACAAAGTTGATATGGCTTTCCTAGGGTATCATAGTTAGTAAGTAAATGAGACCAAATTTAAATTTAGATTTTCCTGTTTCCAGACTTAGCATTCTATCCACTATATCACCTAGCTTCCTCAATGATCTTAAGATCTCTTTAGTAATATATTCTTAAAGTGAAATTCAGATTCAATTGTGATCCCTAAATATTTATAGAAAAAAATGATATTTAAATAGAGAACTATATAAAATATCAAATAGAAGAATCCAATTTGAGAATCATCCCAGTGTAGATACCACCCACAGAGTGAACTGTTTATATTATAAGGTCTCTCTATTATTTTCAACAAGTAAAGAAAGAACTATTACCAAACCTAATAGATTTCCTGGAAACCTCCAAAAATGTGACTGAAAAACAGTCTCATATTTATGACTAGAAGAGTTAAAAGCAATAACTTTGTCATACTGCTAGCAATTTTGATATTATATCTGTGTGAGACACTAGTCAAGATTAATATGGTAATTAGGAAGGTATTAGAAATGTTGCTTGGTGGGAAAGATAAAGCAATAGTATCAGCCCAGGAATAACATTGGGATTTTCATGAGTTTTGCCTCAAATATCATGAAAAGACAGACATCGTTAGCCTCATGTGATAACCACCTTTGGGGTTATGGAAGTAGGCTCCTGATTTTCACATCTTTGCTCTGTTACTGCAGTTTATGTTTCTCTCATATGAATTAGGTCATTTTGGTAAATCTAATTATTCTTGCTCATACACATGTATTTCCAAAAGATAAGAAATATATTTTTGAGGTAAATATTTACTAGATTTAAGAATGAAAAACAACAACAACAACAAAAAAAAAACAGTGCCACAAGCAGGATAGTTTTCCTCAATGATTTCTAAAGGATGTTACCTCTTTGAACAGAATATAAAGTGTACACATCATTGTTAGAGGGAATAATTAAGCACTGTTTTCACACCATTTCTGCTGTTTTCATGCCCAGAGAATTGACTGAACAGCCAAGTAGTTAGAAAGAATGATGACTGAGAAATTGTTCTTTAAAAAATCATAGGATCTTCTTCCAACTTGCTGTACCTATAATTAGTTACTTTAAAATCCATTTCTAACTACATAGTTTCACATAAAATGTATAGAGGCGCAACTATCATTTCATATTCTTAATCAGAAATGTCCAAAGAATCAAAATAAGAAATTACAACTGGTATCCCTCTATAATGTGGTGATGATTGCCATGGAATTGAGTATAGCATAGATGTCATGACATGGGAAGATGTGGATAGTTATTTCCCAAATATGAAAATAGCCTCATTAAAATCCTATGTGAGCTATAACACAATCTTGGGGAGCAGACTCCCTAAAGACAGCACTATAGTAAGCTCTGTTATATTGTTGCCAGTATGGATAATAGAATTTTGAACTAATGGGGAGCTTTGGCATGATAAAGTTCAAGTTCTTTATTTTTTTACACAGGGAAACCAAGGCTCATAGAGGTTAAGTGATTTGCCCAATGTTCCAGGATAACTTAATAAATGGCAAATTTAGGAGAGGAATCTGAGTCTCTGACTTCAAATAATTTCCCCTCAATATACCACAAGGATAACCTTTATTATACTTACATATTTTAACACCTTTTTATCCTATACTTAAGAGTTCATGCTAAATTACTAAATTAATTAGTTAAGAAATTATTCAGATGTCCATATGCTATTCAAGAGCTAAATTGATAAGTGTTTTTAGAAGGATTCTCAAGAAAGGTAGTGAAGGAAAAAAAGAGTCAACTGGAAGCCTTTCTCCCTTCATGGTTTGCCTCTTTTATTTATTAAGAATGAATTCTTGGTCAAGTCTCTTTTTCTTTTGAATACTGATTTCCTCAGCTGTCAACTCGGGGAACTGGAGTAAATGGTGGGAATGAAAGCCAGGCTGCAAGAGGCCAAAGAACCAATGGATACTGAGGAAGTGGAAGTAGTGAGTGTAAATCATTAAAAAAAAAAAAAAAAAAAAAAAAAAAAACATTTTGGCAGTAATAGAAAAAAGGGAGCTGAGATGTTGGGAGATAACATCAAGAGATGGGCTTTATTCTTTAATATTTAATCTAGGAGACACCCAATTATGGTTTTATCCCAAGGGGAAGAATCAAGAGAAAGTGCAAGACTGAAGATGGATGAGAAAGAGAATTTAACTGATGGTTCAAGGTCATGCATGGAGGAGACCAGAGGTAATTGAGATGGATAGTACAATTGAAATGTTTCACTTTAGCAAAGAAGAGGGCAACTTCTTCTAAAGCTTTAAGATTGGAGAAGAGGTCTGAGTATAAACATTAAGAGATTTAAAGCATTTGAGGAAGACAGTTAAGGGAACTCACTTTCAGTTACTTTCTAAAATTTGCCAATTAAGAGAACACCTCTCCCCATATTCAAATTATTTCTATAAGCAAACAATTGTTCCTATACCAAATTACTAAGAACTATATTTATTTCACTACTCCCACCATCTTATACTTATGTCTCAGTCATGTATCTTAAGCCTGGATAACTACAGTCGGATCATGAATAGGGTCCCAGTTTATTTTTATCTATCTTCAGTCTATATTGCTTAGTTTTATCTTTCTTTTTGATCCTGACACTCTCGTTTCCAGAATTTGTTTCTGTTGTCTACTCAATCATAGGATCATAGTATTTGGAGTTAAAAGGAACCTCAGTGATCCTATAGTCTAGCTTCTACACTTTTCAAGTGAAAATTTTGAGGTACAGAGAAACTAAGTCATGTGTCCAGAATGGCAAAGCCAGGATTAAAAAGCAGCATAAGTGGGGCAGCTAGGTGGAGCAGTGGATAGAGCACCAGCCTTGAATTCAGGAGGACCCGAGTTCAAATGTGGTCTCAAGACACTTAACATGTCCTAGCTGTGTGACCCTGGGCAAGTCACTTAACCCCAGCCTCAGAGGGGAAAAAAAAAAAAAAAAAAAAAAAAAAAGCAGCATAAGGCATTCTCCTATACCATACTGGCACAAGGCAAAAATCTCCAAACTCTACCAACCATTGATGGGGTTTTTCATGTGAAATTTTGATAAGCCAGACTACAAATGATGGGACAGCAAAATATACCAAATGTGAATGACACCCCCCAACAGATGTGCAGAATAAACTGAGAATCAAGAAAAGCCTAATTTTATATGTTCCTAGAAGCAAGACCTCCTGAAGAATATTCTAATGCCGCTAGAGGAGATGACTCTGAAGACACAGAACTCACCAAGCTTTGGGATAGATTTGCCTTTGCTAATTTAATTGCATTAATATATGCTAAAAGATTTATACCAGCCTATTTTGTTTTCCCTTTTGGTTTATAAGTAAATATAATATTCTCTCTCTGACTCGCTTTCTCTCTTACTCTCTGTCTCTAACACATACACACTCACACATACACATGCACGCCAATAATGAAACAGAGGAGAAAAATTCTTTAAGCCCAATTAATTGTATCCAGTTTGCACAATGCTAACAGTTTTCTTTTTATATAGTTATACAAATTCTAAAGTAAACCTTCTTTCATATGGTCCATTATCAATTCCACATCTTTCTGTAAATTTCAGAACATAATAAGTACATAGTCATCTTATTTTAGCTTTAGACTATAATATCAGGTATTTTTTCCAGACATAAGCAATTAAGAGAACTAGAAAATAGCACATGGAAAGCTCTAAAGAATTGATCCACAGAGAGTGCATCACACAGCACCAAACAACTTCAGCCTTCCCTGGTACAGCTATGGACAAGAGTTACGCTACACATAACTTCAAAGACCTTCAGATATAAACTTCTATCTATTATATTGGCAGCCTGAATGTAAATCCTATTTTCTTCCCCTTCTCCACATTCAGTAATTGTATTTTATAATAGAAGTTTATATTCTAAAACCTTAAATCTGTTCAAATTAGTGTATGTATTTATGTATATATGTATGTATGTGTATGTGTATGCAATTCCCCCCAAATAAATGGCTAAACAAACAAATAAATAAATAAAATTATAAAATAAGGAAGCAAGCAGAGACCGGAATTCCCTCTATCTGGTTGCTTAATAACAAATCAAAACACACCCAAATCTGGAGCTATTAGGAAAGGTTTTGTGAGAAAGAAATAAAATAAAACCGACTTGTTAAATGGGACTCCCTGCTGCTGAGTGCCATGTGTTACTATACTAAGTTGCATCTGTTCAGCTATTAAATATGTGGAGGAATATGATATAGACAGCAGTGACATTATCAAATATGCTGACTGCTTATTAAAGTGCTACAGTATTTCTTTTAACTCTTACCTTTAATTAGCGAAAGTGACTCCTATAGTGTCTTCCCAGGCAAAGAAAGAAAATAGTAATTGTTTGTTGCTCGTATCTTTATTTAAAACTATTGTGGAGAAGGAAATTACAGAGAAAGATTTGGCCAGCTAACTGACAGATCAATTTGCCACCAGGTTTTTGTTGTTGTTTGTTTTTGTTTAGGGCTTTTTGTTTTTGGTTTTTGTTTGTTTGGGCTCCTTATTTAGGTCAGGATTTTAAAACAGCACTTTGTATCATCAGCTGTGTGTTATCTCATAATGGAAACAATTGGGAGATTGGGGCTGGGCTGATGAGCTAAGCATCTGGAGATGATACTTGCATGAAATCTGAAAAAAAAAAAATCCCTTAAGTACTGACATCTTTTGTTCTTTCTTATTTCTTTTCAACTCAATCTAAGCAATTATCAAATGCCAAGGAACATGTGAGTCAGTCCCTTGATCTAATCCACCCTCTGGAGTTCCAGAAGTCTTGTCACTGGAATGGGCTATTGAAAGCTAAGATATCTATGCCTTGTGAAACGCTTAATAGTAAAATACATCTGTTGAGACTCTGCAGGCTATATTAAGCATTAGCCACAATAATGTTGACAATATTAATGCATTTAAAAGCCTTGTCACGTTCCACTGCTGTAGTACAAGTTATGGGGATCAGCATCATCCAAATAAGTGATTCGTGGTAGAAGTAAGGATTATAGAATTTCCAAACAGTCAACCTACATACAGGTAGTCTCAGGACACACTATACCGTTCCAATGGACCATTTTAAACTCTGATTTCAGATTCTGTCCCTGGAATATTATTTGATAACAATTTTCCTGAAGTGGGCATTGTGACTTCTCAAACTGCTCTGAGACAACCTCAGTTTCCTTTTTACCCAACAAATACTGCTACAACAGCCATAAAAGCAAGTAGGAGAGGAATTATTGAAATTTGGCTCAAATTTCCCTTTTATCCAATTCATTTTTTATATAGCTGCCACTACATGGCTCAAGAAGTGAAGTGGCTCCCTATTGCTTCTAGGATGAAACATAAACTTCTCAGTTTGGCATTTTCCAAACTATCACAATCTGGCTAGAATCTCTATTTTCATCTTAATTGCAGATTACTTTTTTGTATACTTCTTTTCAGTCTCCCTTATCTAGAATTATCTTCCTTCTTATTGTCTTGGTTTCTTTCAAGTCTACAATTCCTACTATTTGCAGGAACCTTTCCTAGCCTTTCTTAATGCTAGTGCCTTGTGCTTGAAATTATTTCCAATTTATCCTGTATATATCTTGTTTTTTATATAAATATTTTAATGTGGCTCTTCTCATTACATTACAATTCTCTGATTAGACTTGGGAGTAGGACTGTTTTTGCTTTTCTTTGGAATTCCAAAATTTTACACAGCATCTAGAAAACAGTAAAGATTAAATAAATTCTTGTTCATTGGACAACACACTGTATAGTCTAACCAAATGGTGTTATAGACTATTCTTCAGGCATATAACATTTCATCTCCTATATCCTTGCCTGAACCCAAGCTTTTTTCTATGCTGAAAAGTCACTTCCTTTCCATTGACATCTAGAATTGCTAGCTTCTTTCAAGGTTCAGCAGCAGGGACTCCTCCTACTCTTGGTTTTTTTAGATTCCTTAGCTGTTTAGGCCCTCTCTTTTCACATTACTTTGTTTTCAATAAGTCTGTATTTTGGATGGATTTATATGCCAAGGACAGTCCTTACTTATTCCCACTCCCACACCCATTAGAATGTCTGAGTTCATGGCTTTTTGGTTTCATCTTTGTATCTTTAGTACCTAGTATGATACATCTACATAGTGGGCAGTTAATAATGCTGAATGACTGAATGAATGACTGAATGATGAGAGAGGATTCTAGATCATATATAAACCATTGTGGTAGTAAAAATGAAAGACATAATAATCAAGAGGTAACAGAGAAAGAAATTCTATTAAATCAAAAATCTTAAAAAATAAAAACAACATATCACCTCACTTTGTTTTGCATCTCTCTCCACTGAAGGTTCTATATATATATGTATTCATGTGTGTGAACATATACATGCATGTATAAAATGTATACCTACCTACTATACATGTATTTGTACATATATATATATATATATATATATATATATATATATATATATATATATATATATATATAGTGCATGCATCCACAAGTGTGTATGTGTGTGTTTTAGAAAGAAAGGTGGGGAGGGGAATATCATAGATCTGACAAAAAATAAGATCAAAAGTCTCTTCTGTATAGGAATAATAGTAGTAATCTATTTCCTCTCCCTTGGGACAAGGCTGTATCTAGGCAAAGCTCCTTAGAGTTTACATTATTGCAAAGAGGCTCGATAAACCAAAAAGGCCAGTAAATACACACTAGCAGTTAAATAAGAGAATTACAGCATGCTGATTAGACTGAAGGCTCATTGAAATTGAACTGAGTGAGTGATAAAGCTAGCTAATTATGGAGCCGATGATTGTAGTAGGTACCTCACATAAAAATGAAGAGCAATAACTATGTCTTAATTACAAACACCAAATACTGTACCAACCACTCTAGCTATCCAAAGGGATGAGGTTTTACAAGCTAGGTGCCAGTTCTATTTGAAACAAGGAATGTGAATTAGGGGAGCAAAGAGGGGGAAGAAAAAATGTAGAATATGTCATGTAACTATGCCCTTCTACTCATATGCAATTTACTTCTTAACATACTAGACACTTCTTTCAGAAGACATGTGCTCACACATACTAAATGTAGCTTGTATTGTCTCTAATAGCCAGACAGATTACAGCAGCAAAATCCAATGCCATTTCTGTATTAGCTAGTGCCCTACGGGAAACAGAGCCTCTGAAGCCTGATTTTACTACTAATTAACAGTAATGAACATGATGACATACTTTTTGTTTGAACTCCTTTGTCAGGAAAATTGTCCAATCAGCAAGAGCTGCAAGCTAGAGTAATACTCCCTTTGTCCCTTCCCACTCATTTTCAAGCTAGCAGTAGTCTTAGGTAGGAAGTAGGCACAGATTTTCAAATTTCACATTTCCTCTTCAAATGTGTAGAAGATCAAAATGCTATTCCTTCTAGAAAACCATTTTAATCTCTCCTTTTTTTTTCTTCTTCAAAATGAGAAGTTTTGGATTACATGACTCTTAAGATCTTTTACTTAAATCTAGGATTCTATGATCCTTTAAAAGAATATTAAGATAGCCCAGATTCTTTTCATAAGTAAGAATAGAACTTGTAGTAGTTTTTGATATAACAACACTTTTTAAACCACCAAACTAGCCACAAAGAACTGCTACTAAATTTATAATACAAACTACTGAGTGCAAGAAATTGTAATTAAATAAAATAGATAAAACATATAAAATTTATCTCTTATCTGGCCCATATCTTTGTAATATACTGCTTCTTTTATACATGAGTGGTTTGATTACTGAAAAGGGCAGAATATGAACTTTTGTCTAAAGAAAAAGAATTAAATCAACTTGTAAAGAATTTAAGGCACTGCCCCTTTCATATAAGAATAGATATGGTTGTAAAAAGAGACAGAAAACAATAACAGCATTTGTTTTAAGAAAAACTGTTAAAAATCTACGTGTAAAAGAAAGATATTACCCTTTTAAGTCTAAGGCCATACTATAGAAGATTTGAGTATAGAGCAGTGAAATGTTTGAGGACAGAGAAATTACTATGGCTATTAGGTGGGTTTTATAGTCCATCAACTTATTTGCATGTAACTATCCTTATGGTCTGAAAAGTTAAAACTCAAAGTCATGAACCAAGTAATGGTTTAGAATCTATGGGATGAATAAATAAGAATAAATAAGGCTGGTCAGCTTCATAGCTAACCCACAGGAGGATTTTATGATTTTTTTTTTTTAATCTCATAAGGGAAAAGTGAGAGATAGAATATTAGGAGTTTTCAAGTTGAGTTTTTGAAAAAAAAGTAAAATCCCTTGCTTCAATGGTAAAGAAATAAGCTGAAATGAGGAACTGAGCAGGAGAATGAAGATACCAGAAGAGGCTAAAAAAAAACAAAACAAAACCCAACTTTGTGCTGTGTGAAGAAACCAGAAGCAAGAAAGTCAATTGACAAGAAAGCTTTCTCTGTCAGTTCCTTCCAAAGACTGAAAGCTCTTGGAAAACAAATCAATTCTCTGATGCCACAGTTTGAGTAGTGTAGCCTATCAGAAGTACTAGCTGTATTCTGCTTTGGTTTGGGAAGGAAATGCCAAAAAGGGAAAGAAAAGCTTTGCAGCTGATTTGATGAGAAGACATAGTCTGGAGCAAAGATGTGACTGGGCTTGTTTGCATTGCCCAGAGGTCCAGTCTGATGAAACTTTGCAGGTCTCTTACTGAAATGAACTATTCTCCACTTTCATAATACCTTTTTAAGGATGATGATAAATTATAAGTGGATTTTTTTTAATGCTTTACTAGTTTGAGAATAGAAGAACAGGGAAATTGTACATTAGGTATTCACTGAGAACCAAAAGAAAAAAGATCTGGCAAATAATTATCTTCGTGTGATACAAAATTTCTTGAATGGGCCTGTGAATAGATAACAAAGCCTTCAATCCAGAGTTGTAAGCTACTCTGAGTATATGAGTTTTCTTATTCCTATAATTCCATCCCAAGTTACTACTAACTGAGTGCACTAATAGAAGATTATGATCCATGGTTATATCTGGATCATGATGTAGTTATCATTCCTGAATTGTGTTTTTTAAATATTCAGTACAGATTGTACAATTACTGTTTTAAGTCTCTGAATTTTTAGTTATCATTATTTTTGTCATTTTATTAAAGAGCAATGTTTAAGACCAAATGCTGCCATCATTGTGAGTTTGGTTTTCTATGAATGGGAATTATACCAGTAGGAATTTAATAGCTATAGTAATGAGGAGAGGGAGTATTTCCCCTTTCTCCTTCAGGACTCTGAGGGTTGAATTAAGGACCTGATAATGTGCCTTCTCTGAGAACTCAGATTTGTTGGTGATTAGGAAGGTTGGAATAAGTGAGCTGGAGGAAAAGGAGAGAAGGAGGAGGAGAAAGGAGAGGGACAGAGAAAAACAGAGATCAAAACAAAGAGAAGAAGGAAGATATCCCTCATTCTTATGAGAGTGCTATAAGGCCAATACAAGATGTTTCATGTCCTTGAAACATACCTTTCTTTAATTTTTTTTTTTCATCAAAAGTATATGTTAGTTCAAACTCTCTTTCTTTCCTTCCTTCCTTCCTTCTTTCCTTCCTTTCTTCCTTCTTTTCTCTCTCTCTCTTTCTTTCTTCCTTCCTTTCTCTCTCTCTCTCTCTTTCTTTCTTTCTTTCTCTCTTTCTCTCTTTTTCTTTTTCTTTTTTGGTGAGGCCATTGGGGTTAAGTGACTTGCCTAGGGTCACACAGCTAGTAAGTATTAAATGTCTCAGGTCAAATTTGAACTCAGTTCCTTCTGAATCCAGTTGCCCCTCAAATGTTCCTTTCTCCCCTCTCTTTTATATATATATCATTATGCTAGATCTAGAGATATGATGAAAAATTTTTTTAAATCTATTCCTATTCTTACAAAGCTTACATTATATTTTTTCACAAAACAATTTCTTCACAAAAATCCTATAATCATAGTGAAAATTGAGTGCCAGAGAAGCAGAGCTCCAGTGTCATATGGTCTGGGTTCCACTCTGCATTTGATATCTGTATATGGCCTTAGAGAAATGCACTTAAATTCTTTATCCCCCACTTTCCTTATCTATAAAATGAGGTGGCTGGACTGCATGTACTTCTAAGTTCCTTCCTGTTCTAGATCATGTATGGTCACATAATTTGAACTCAAATTTTTCCAGATTATGCTAGTCCTCCAAATCTTTTGTTGTTATTGTTATAGGGAGAGCTATCAGAGTCACTTATAGCACTCGATTTATACTTTTCTACCAGCATTTTCCTGGGTTGTTTTTTTTTTTGAGCATATAGTAAGATTCTATTTGGATGCAAGTGATTAATTCCAAAGTGATTTGTAAATGTGAACTATTTTCACAAAAATTCTAAAACCTTGGCATAAAAGAAAAAGCACTGGATTTGAAATGCTAGGACTTGGGTTCAAATTTTTTAATGTTCTTGGGCCTCAGTTTCCTCATCTGAAAATAGGGCTAGATAAGTAGCTACTGAAGTCCTTACTAGCTCTGGTCCTATGAGTTTTATGAACTCTATAAGCAGTTACCTATTTTATACAAAATCAAATTAGCTAAGCAAAAGAAATGTATAAACAAGATTGTAGAGAATTTGTTAAATCTCCTTAAGAGATGAACTCCCTTTCAAATTTTCTCTATAACACAATATCTGGATGTCTCCTTTGTCCCATCATATTATATCTTATATTATAATTATGTATATAATTTATTCATTCCTATGTCAGAGTATAAACTCTTTGAAAGCCAGGACTTTTTCTTTGGATCATAGAAACAGATCTATCTTTGGCATCTTCTCTATCAAGTTGTCCAAATCCTGTATATACAGTTGTGTGCATGTGTGTGTGTGTGTATGTATCTGTGTATGTGTATATATTTATATATTCATCAATAGATAAATAGTATATGTGTATTTGTGTATGCATGTATATATGTATATGTATATATAATTGAGAAAAACTATGACACAGGAAATTAAGTGAGTTGTCCAAATGTTAAGGAAGAATTTTAATTCAGAAATTCCTATTTCAGAGCTAATACTTTTTTCTACTTTACTGATTTTTCTGGGAAAATACCTTGCACAGTGATAGGCAATTACTGCTATTGCTGACATATTCTGAAACGTTTTAGAACTATTTATCTGTAAACAATTGATAAACTAATTATACTCATTCATTCATAAAAGAAAGATCCTACTTCAAATTAATCTTTTACATACAAACTATTCAAAGGGACTCGATCATCAAACTCATTTCAGAACCCTGACTATCTTTTGTCTTAAATCTTGCACACTGCTCAGCATCATATCCCTTGATGACTGGATACAAAAATGTAAAAATTCACTTTGGAGACACAATCATCACAGGAGGAATTATAATAGGCAATGCTGAAAGAGAAAGATATAAGAACAGAAAATAATGGGGTTTGTATATGTGTGTGTATGTGAGAGAGAGAGAGAAACAGAGAGAGAGAGAGAGAGAGAGAGAGAGAGAGAGAGAGAGAGAGAGAGAGAGAGAGAGAGAGAGAGAGAGAGAGAGAAGAACAGAAAAGGGAGGGGAAGAGATGATAGGGAAGGCAACAACAAAAGGGAAAGAAAGAGGGAGAGAGAGAGAAAGAACATGCTAGAAAGGGGACAGTTATACTATAGAATTTCTCAGAAGGAAAATATTCCATGTGAGGATAGAATAGCCCAGGAGGCTATCTTTCCACTTACTCTTCTTTTCCTTACACACTTGGTAAATTTATGAGCTCCCATTTATCAAACCATAATGTGGAGAAACACACTACATTTGTTTATACATTTTTATAATAAACAACCTGGGCAAGAAACATTTCTTTGCACAACCTCTTAAAGTAAAATTGATATTCAACTAGCAAATTCATCTAATTTTAGAGAAATCTTCTTGCTCTATTAAAATAAAACATTTGTACTTAACATTTCCCATCTCTGACTTTGTGGCACTCAGGTTTCTGTCTCATGTGTGTGGAGGTATCAATAGATTGTAAGTGAGAAGCCCCTGGAGCTTACCACCTTGTTTTCATCAGAACCCTATGGAATTCTACCTCATACTATGTACCACAGAGAGTTTGCCAAATGTGGATTCCCTGTAATGGAAAACTACAACAAAAGATTATAGGAAGATGATCAGTAAAAGGAAATTTTTACATTCTCTATAACAGATTATTGCACTTAAGGGAGAAAAATATCCAGGAATATTAAAAATCTTAAAGCACTCCCAAGGTTCCTTTTACATGTCTATTCTTCAACCTTTAAAAGCAATGCAATTGACCTCTACTGAAAAGACTTATCCCTTTCAAGTCTGTACTTTTAATTTTGGTGTTGAAAAGGGAGAGGATAAGAGCCAGGCTTCAGAGATAGAATGTCTTAAACAGAAAAAAAAATAATTGTACAATTTTTCCCTCTCCATTTTAGTATATTACTACCATTTCTCCAGATGTATAGGATTCCAGATATTTTTCTTTAAGGACAATAAAATATGATTCTGATTTAGACCTCAAGCTTTGGACTCCACCTTTGCAACCTTTTCAGTTAACAATTTTCCTTTCCTTCACTGCATGCAAATAGATTGTTATTTAAAATTATTTATTTATTCAGAACTCCATAAATGTACATGCTGCCCAATGACACAAATCCTCAATCCTTTGTTCTCCCTTCATGTTGTGGATTATTTATAACTACTATTAATTTGCATGCTCTCTGGTGAGTTTTTCCTCCAGGAAATATTTGCCCAACTAGTTCCATTCCCTATGTCCCCAAAACAACTCAAATAGGACTCTGATGCCACATGAGTATTTTTATTTTGCGTTTTAGCCCTTAGCTGACATAGTCCAATAAGCTTGCATCTTTGTTTATGCATTTATTTTTTGCTTTAGGGGTGTATATTTGTGAGTGTGCATGTGTATGTATATGTCTGTGTACATATATATATATGTATATATATATATATATATATATATATATATATATATATATATATATACACATATACATATATATGCATGTGTGTTTAATTTTTAGGCTTGTATTGTGTTTTGGTCTTCCAGCTTCAGTGATTTTTTGTAATTGTTCAAAAAGAGCTTTCCTGAGTAGTGCGCTAAATGATTTCCTGACTCAGTAAGTACTGATTCCTTCTCCTGGTTCCCTGCTTTTAAATAATACTTCTATCCCTTTCTCCATTGATCTCCTATACTATGTTTAGAACTTTGCTCTACTAATCACTTTGATGACCTCTTTGCATGCTTCATTTCTGCTCATTTTTTCCTCTAATTTCTGAGTCAAGTGCACTTAGGAAGTACCTTCAAATCATACCATGTAGTCTGATCCCAGCTCTCCCTTAGTTCTGATTTGTGGCCTCCATAGGGATTTCAACTTGAAATGTTCCCTTCTTCAATTAACCTGGATTGGTCCTATAGTAGACAGCTCTACCATTCATAGGTTTCTATCTATGCTTTTGTCCTGTGTTCTCCCTCCCTCATCCAATAGCTGCTCTGAAACCTTGTCAAATGTTTTGTAAAAACCAACTATTCTCTGTCCACCAAGCTTTTCTTATCTGTCATGGCAGTAATATCTTCAGAGAACTCCAAGAGGTTAATTAAGCATGACCTCCCCTGCCTGGTGACTTGCTGGTTCCCTTTAAACAAAACTATGCTCCAGGTGTTCTCTCATCACATCCTTTCAAAACTTTGCCCAGATGTCAATGATTTTTGCTTTTTGGTCGGTCTCTTCATGATGGCACTTTAAAAGAGGTAATTCAATTCAAGAATCACTTATTAAGCATTATGCATTCCCTTTGAGATTCCATTGCAACTACTCTCTTTATATCTGGTAAGGATAGTGCTAAGTGTATTTTGCCTTTCTTTGCATCTCTACTACTTAGCACAGTGGCTGGTTTATAATAAACATTTAATAAATGCTTACAGACTATTAGGAACCAGGCACTTTGCTAGGCAATTAGGATACAAGAATAAAGTTTTGAAATAAATGAATAAAGAATACATATGAAATAAGTATTTAATTGGGGACAGGGAAGATAAAGAAGTAACAATTAGGATAAGCAATGACAAACAATTGTTAATATACTGACAGATATTATTAATACCAAATGTAATATGGATTGCCATTCCTTTAAATGATCCTTGTAATGTTAGAATTATATTAATGTTCTTAATTTTTTTTATTCTTGAGATAATTACTCTTGATTGCCTTGCACTGAAATATGCCTTAAGTCTCCTAATAGAGAAATTTTGCCCACCTCAAGCTTCATCTCAGCTTTTAATGTCCTTGCCCACTTCCATTGGAATTCATGGCAGTGAGGGCAAAATACCCAAGAATGAAGTGGCTTGCTATCTCAGACCAACTTCTCTCCCACCTTCCTCCTAAGCATATAAGAAGTCTTGGAGGAGGGGAATTCATTGTTCTCTGCCTTCATGGGACATCCCCAGGGTGGTCACCTGTCATCTCTATTAAAGATGCTTTATTTCTCAACTTTATGATTTATTTCAGAATGTGGCAGCAGCAAAGGCTTACAAAAGAGTATTTGAAACTTGACAGGAAGCCTTAAAGGAAACTAGAGATTCAATAAATAAAGATGAGGAAGGAGAACACTCCAGCATGAGGAACAGGTAATATAAAAGTTAACCAGGTATTTAATATTTCTTTTTTTTTCCCCCTGAGGCTGGGGTTAAATGACTTGCCCAGGGTCACACAGCTAGGAAGTGTTAAGTGTCTGAGATCACATTTGAACTCGGGTCCTCCTGAATTCAAGGCTTGTGCTCTATCCACTGCATCACCTAGCTACCCCTCAATATTTCTAAGAGAAAAAAAATCCTCTGCCAAAGCAATGAAAAGCATACCAAATCAAACAACACAACAAGAATTTCTAAGTCCAATAAGCTCAATCTGATAATTTAAAAAGCTGAAGAAAAGCAACCTCTTTACATAAGACAATTTTGCATGGCTTTGGATGGGACTTTGAATTTGAATACTAACATCTGAAAGTACAGGAACATCACTGAATGCTTTGATTTGGAAAAGTATCTCAGGTGGAGAGAAATTCTGACTAGAGAAAAGAATATGGTAGACATAGTGGATTTTGCTTTCATTAGTGAAGACTTATGCTTATATATTCATAGTTCCTTATTGAACAGATGAAGATTATTATTATACAATACTTTAATATAAAACTTAGGAGTACTAAAATGAAGAGAGACTACAAAAACTTGGAATGTCACCTGTATTGATGGTAGTTATTTTGGGAGATGAAATGTTTACTATAAATACACCCAGTTTCCATTCTCTACAAAAGCAGCTGATCAAAAGATATCCTTCTAAATCAGCACCAATTAAGAATTAAATTTCAAAAATAAGGCTTACAGCCCAGCAAAGTACAAAGAAGAAACATTTAGGGCAAGTACTACTACAATTCACCAATCGAATTTGCAATGCTCTTTCATGCACCCAAGATGAAAGCATTTCAAAGAACACTCAACAACCCTCACCTCAGCCCTCAGTGAAATTTCCCTCCATCAGAACCAATGCACACATTAATATTCATGATTTTGAATGCGTCTTCATTGACAGGGGCATTCTTTTGCAAGTGAGGGTGGGTGTTAAACACTCTCCACTTAACTTGTTTAAACTGATCTTTGGGGCCCATTCCTGCAAGTGACTATATTGAATATTTTTCATATATCTACATATACCCCAGAAGAAACACTTACACAATAGTACTCCAGAGTGAATGGCACACAAATTACTATCATATAGAATGATTTAAAAAATCTATATGTGCTTCTTCTAATGAAGGTTCAATGTACAAAAATCAAAAAACCTGCTAATTTTTTCAACATTCACTTAAAGCATGCATTAAGCACTTTCTGTAAACTCTCTTCTATAGCAGTTGTACAGGTGATTCAAATGTTTTAAATAATAAAGGAACAAAGAGTTTGGAACTAGCAGGAACTCTTAGTGATTTTTAGTCCAGCAGTTCTCAAAGTATAGTGTAGGGACTCCTGGTTATCCTGGAGACCTATTCAAATACTCTAGGAAGTCAAAAACTTTTCATAATGATTTCTAGTGTGACAAATAGGGATAAATACACCCAACTTAAATAAATTCTTTGGGGGAATCCTTAATAATTTTAAGAGGGTCATTTTAAGGGGTCTTGAAATTTAAAAAAAAAATTGAGAATTGATGATCTACTCCAATCCCTGTGTTGTATAGATGGCAAAACTAGGGCCCAGAGAGGTAAGAAACATAACATGTATATCTAGAATTTGAATAATTCAAATAACCAGACATTCTGGAGAAATTTAGAAAACTATTATTAGGGAGATACAATTTATCTTACAAAAGGTCAATATTGTTAAATCCCTTTAAGATTAAGTTAGGGATTTAGAATAAATGATAATGGCAATGAAAGTGACAATAACTTTAAGCTAATAATAACTTTAAAACTTTTTTTAATGTAATAGTATATACAAAAGATAAAATATTACATACACACATTTCTTTGATCACAAGCTACATGTCAGTAAACTTAAAAATTACTTTGGGTTTTTCAGTTTTCTTGTCACAACAACCATGTAGTTACTAGAAATATTATTCTCATTTCACAAATGAGGAATTAGAGGCTTTGAGAGGCTGTGATTTTGCTCTGAGCCCATAACTAGTCAATGTCAAAAGAATAAAGATCTCAATCTAATTCTCTCATCTTCAAGCTCAATTCTGCCTTCATTCTATTCCTTCAAACTTTGCAATCTATGATCTTGGGAATTTACTAAAAATATCCAGTTCATTTACACAAATCATATTTCAAAAGCAACAACAACAGTATACAGTAACTTTTAAGACTTTTAAGGACTTCGCCTCTTGTGGAAAAAGACCTATTTTAACTATATAAACGAGAAATAGCAGTCAAATGACTGTCTATGAACACATTGGATAAGATGTAAGATAAGGAATGTAATTTTATTTTTTTTAAATATTGCCTCTCATGTGTTGAGCCATTTCTGACTCATTATTGCTTCTTTTCTCATGGCTGACCTCCTTATTGCCATCATCTTATTCTGTTCCTTACTTCTTGGTCTACCAATCGCATATAGTTCATCTGTTCCTTTATTATTAACATAAAATAGCCACTGTGAATGATAGTGGTCTTATTAGGATTCATACCAAAATTAAAATAAAATAATAAAATAAAATAAAGCCCAACTTTTGAAAAGCTGCCATTTGATTAAAAAGAAATTTTACTTTAGAACATAATACATAAAAACATATTACTGCTAATGAGAGATCAAAATATGATTTGTTTTGCATTCGGTAAAACTCACTGAGATCATACTGAATAAATAAATAGTTTGCAAAACCATGTCAAATATTTAAATTGAAGATGAAAACATATGCCAAGTGGGTCTCAACTTTATCTTTTTGAAATTACATTGGACCATTTTGACTAGACTGGGCATCAGTTCATTATGTTTAATGAACATAATCTTCCAGGTTGCTTGTTCATTATATCAATTTTGGATTGAAATGCAATTGCTTATATCGGCTCAGTACTTAGTTCACTTTCCTGACAAATTTATATGACTTTTCAAGTACTTCTGACACACAGATAATGTTTTCATATTTAAAAATATAATACATGTGTTTGAATCAGCCAATGTCACATCTTAAATATATTCTATGCCAAAGTCAAACAATAACAATAATTGATAACAATTTTTTTCTGTTACTAGTTCACATTTTAATTATTAGTTTTTATTACTAATTCACAAAGATATAATGATTTAGGTCTGGTGAAAGTGGTACAAAATAAATTATTTCAGTCTTTTCTTAGAATTTCTAAAGAGTTTTTTCTAGTCCATTTTTATTACTATTAGCCTCTTAGACAAATTCACTAAAATCCCTCCATATCCTTCCTCTGTACACTAAAGTCTTCCAAGACTTCCATTCTCCTTTTTGAAGTTCCCTACTCTTCAGGTCACTACCTCTAATCTATATACACAAACATTGCCAAGAGAAGATTAAAAGGTAGATTTTAATAACAGAAAAGAAACCACAGATTTAATGGTCGTTTTATTTCCTCTGCAGAAAAGAAAAGGGGAAAAAATCCATTTCCTCTTCAAAAATAGCAAAATTGCCACTAGTTTCTGGAACTTGAAAGTTCTTTCCAATTCTGATCAAACATAGACTTGAATTTCTTCCCAGTCTCATAATGAATGAGGACCAAAAAGAGATACTTATAAGGATGAGAAGATCCTAAGTCCATATTTGAGCATGATAGAAAGAAAATGACTTTGTTGTAGGACCTTTGAACCACAAAACAAACAAGAGTGGCTTGGACAATTCGATAACATAACCTCATATGATTTGAAAGTAATCATTGCAGAACCTTTTCTCAGAGTAAAAGTGTAATTGCTTATAGATCAATAAGTAATTTCTTTCAAGAGAAAAACAAAACTCTTGTATGTCTACTTGTGTATGTGTATATTTTTAAAGAAACAAGGCTCTTAAGTCAGTATGGAGAAAATATATTCAGTAAGTAGTTTGAGATTATCCTAAACAGTAAGATTTCTTGCTGTACTAGTTAAACTTATCTGATAATTCATTTACGATGCCATAAATATCAAGATGCTTTCAACTGTTACTTATTTGCTATAAAATAATTGAAATTATGTTTTAAGACTTCCTATTGTGACAAGTGTATTTTCAAAAGAATATTTATCACCCTTCCCCTTTTTTAAAAAATTAATAACAAATTCAGTTTTCAAGATAACTTTAATTCTTTGGAGATCTTATGATAATTTCAGAAGTCTGATGCAAAACTAAGATAAGTAAAACTTCTTGGAGAATTGAAGCCTAATAAATGATTGATTTGATATATGTCTTGGTTACAGTATTGGAATATTAGTGCGAGGTTACACATCCTACATGAGGGCATGATATTGGAAGAATTTCAATGGTAACAAATGTAACTATAGAACTATTCCCTTAGTCTTACAAATTGTCTTCCTTTACTTTCACTCATCTCACTAAATCCTTTGTAAGACTTCAATTATTTGACTTTGTTTTTTCATATTATATTACTCTAAGCTCTTTTGCTTTTCCCTGGAAAAGAGATCCAGTGATGCATCAAGAGAACTCAAACTGGCTTTGGTCTTTAGGCGACCAGCCTAATTCCTGCCCATCTAGTAGGCAAATTTTAATTATTTTTTTAAGGCTAGCTCCAAAGTATCTGTCTAGTCTTCAAAATCCCAATTTTTTAAGCTCAAAAAGCCCCATAATAATGTAAATACAAAACAAAAAAAAATAAATATATATATATAAACATATATATATATATATATATATATATATATATATATATACACACACACATACTTCTTTGACCACAAGCTATTCATCATTATACAAAAAACAGTTAGAAAATCAAAACCAGTATTCTATCTGAAAAACAACCACTGAAAAATAGTAAGAATAATTTGGAAAGAATACTTTAAGAAAAGTAAACATCCATTTTGAATTGAGAGTACTTACAATATGTAGCTCTAAGTAGTCACCGAGCCCTGAAGAACTGTCCACTCGTACCAGTACAGCTTCTTTTTGAACCGTGCTAAACCCTATGGCCAGTCTGTCTGCACGTGTACTGGGCCGGTCATTAGGAGGCCATTTGTATGTGATCTGTCCACCACCTTTGCTAAAGATATATGTTGTTCCAGCTGAAAACCGAACAAAAAAATGATAAGGTCAATCAATTCTTTTCCATAAAGGCTATACAATCTTGTCATGTCTAGTAATTGGCTTTAGTCTAATAGGTTCAGTAAAGAGAAAGAGAAGATATAGATGTTTTAAGTAAAATAGAATGACATTTTCTTTTACTATTTTTAAAATTTTAAATCTTAAAACCAATTTAAAAATATATTCACTAAATTTACTAGCAGATATTTCAGAAAAATATTGTATTATTCACTTCCTATTCCATTGAAAGAGATATAAAGATGCAATGGGGTATAGTGGGAAAAACCATATTCAAGGATTCAGTGGAGGTGGATGTTAATCCTTACTCTACCATTAGTCATGTCTGGGCAAGCCTTTTGATGGTACCTATGACATTTGTTCCCTTATCTGTAAAATGAGTATATTGCTTACCTTGTCTACCTCCTAAGGTTGCTATAGGAATAATAATAGCTAGTAATAAGAGCAAGTATTTATTAAATGCTTTTAAGTTTTGCAGAGTGCTTTACATGTTGTATCATTCTATTTAAGATAAAGAAAAAAATAACTGACTTAACTAGGATTTGAAGTCACTCCCTGTCTCCCAAGTATTTCATGTACTGAACCACATAGTAGCTAATCAAATAAAATGTGACTGCAAATTTTGTAAAGAATTACAGATCCGGGCCGCTAGGTGGTGAAGTGAATAGAGCACCAGCCCTGAAGTTAGGAGGACCTGAGTTCAAATTTGGTCTGAGACACTTAACACTTCCTAATTGTGTGATCCTGGGCAAGTCACTTAACTCCAATTGCCTCAGCAAAAATTAAAGGAAAAAAAAGAATTACATATCAACTGAAGTCTTGCTCTAATGCAAAAAAGCACACAAAACAACTGATTCACAGTTCTCAAAGGCTGAATTAGCAGAAATGAAGCTCTGGCAAGGTCTACTTATAGTCTTGATGACATCTGTCATCTGAGGATCAACCTGTTTGAAGAGATTTACCACCAAAATGGGTGACATAATATCATAAAGAAGAAATGGAGGAAATATGATAAATATCAGTGGAGACAGTATCTACACTGATTCAATGATGGATCTCTTCCAGTCAAATACAGATCTGTACAGTACTAAATATTAATAAGACATGGAATCTAACATGTTTTGCCTGTTTTTCAGGATTACTAAGGACACTAGAAATAAATATCAATTGTAGTTATTTACTATTTAAAAAAAGAAAATATTGACTCATAACTTCCTAAAGATACAGAAATATGTAAATTAACCTTCATTCTTACAGTAAGTATGCAAGAAATGAGAGGGTCATTCAGGACAGTGGGTCAAATTACAACTAAACTCTTATCCAGTTTTTTCTAGGAAAGGAAGGGTTTAACCTGATGTAACAGATAACTAATGGATGAGCAGCCATAAGTCTCACTAGTTAAGCTATGACACTGCATATAAATAGATAACTTCTGTATAAGTTATATAAGCTAGATCTTACTTAACAAGCAATATCAAGTAGTAGTCAGAACATCTTGTATCATTCACACACACACACACACTTTATTCCGAATTTACTCCTATATTCAGAGCACTATGTATATACTAGGTCCTCTTTTCATGGAAATTTAAATAAGTGGTGATGATGATGATGAAACACTTAATACTTTTAATAAAAAAATCTTTTGTTTTAGCAACTTTGATAACTTGTTATGAAATGTATTTGTTTTCTTTCCTTCCACCACTGAATTCTCTAACATTGAATTAAATAAAGAGTCCTTTGTGAGAACAAGGAAAGGCATATTTAGTAAACAAAGGGTTCTCCTCTTCTTTAATAAAAACCAGTGGATAAGAAAAGAGATTGTAATTGGTGCAGAATTCAGTTAGAAATAAGTTTTTGATGTGTTTTTTTTCCCTTTCAGAAAAATGCGTTTGTAAGAAATCTAAAAGTTTTGGATTCTAACTTCCAAAAAACTATTATAGTTACCTAGATGAATATCTTAAGGAAAAACCATTAGCTGGGGATAAGAAAGTATTGGAAAATAATTTGATAAGTTTTCTTCGAAAGGCAATGTGAAGGTAAGAAAAAAAAAGTCAAATGAATTGATGTAATATAATAAAAAGGCTAAGATTTGGGGGACTTCTATAGTACTGAGACAAAACAGTTTAAGATGGCCATCTATGAGGTTTAGGGATATATTAGGAATAAAAGATTTGTAACTTTTTTGGTCCAAGATTAAGAAGATTAATTATTTTGCTTACTATGTGTTCTTGACAATGGTGGACTAGCTCAGTGCCCTTGGACTAAGTCACACAATGTTTCCAGGCCTAAATTTTCTCATTTCCTTAATCAACAAGTATTTATTAAACACTTACTGTGCCAGACATGTGAAAGATAAAAGAAAAAAAAATTTAAAAAAACAGTGCCTGTCATCTAAGAACTTGCATCAGAGTGGATGCTACCAGTTATCTGGGGTTTTAATCTTTGCAAAATGATCTTTCTTTCTCTGCCTGTCTCTCTGATTTTATATATATGACCTTCCCATCAATTCTGTGAAATAGATGCTATTATCCTTTTTTCAGTAGATGAGGAAATTGAAGCTGACTGAGGCTAAATGATTGGTTTAAGGTCATACAACTACAAAGAGCTAGCTTATTAGCACATAGATATTAAATATGTAAGGGATGAACTAAATTCGTTTTTTTCTCATTTTAAGTCTAGTCCTCTACCCACTATGCCAGATGAAGACATCAAAATGTCAAGATATTTATAACATTTTTAGCCCTAATAAATTCTACAATTCTAATTTTGATACAAAACAGTTTTTCTCAGCTTAATCAATGTTTACTTTAGTAGATCTATGACCTCAATAATGTAAATAGTCGCTGTGCAAGTTACCCATACTTGTCCTTCCTGTGTATTAAAAATTCTGGGGTCCTTTCTTTTATTTTCTAGGGGGCTGCATGAGTCCTCTGAAATCAAAATATTGAGGTTCAAATATCAGTTCTGATGGTAACTATTAGTGTATATCTGGGCAAATCATTTAACTTTCTCAGGCCTCAGTTTTCTCATCTGTTAAAGTATTGGACTAAATAGTCCCTGAGTTTCATTCCCATTCTAAATCTTGCATTCCAATGGCACATGTCAGCTCTCCATCTGTTATCCCTCTCTCTTGCCATATGCTGGCCCATCTTTCTTTTTTCTTCCCTTTTTCTTTTTCCTTCCAGCTTATTGTTCGGTACTTTAAATCAAAGAATTCACCAGTGAGTTCAAGGTCATGCTTTGGGGATTCAGATTTGGGCATTTATAGAGACTTCTCTATGAAAGTAAATATAATAATTCAAGTTTCATTACTAAAGATTGGATTTTTAGCTCATCTTCCAATATTTTTTTTCAGAGAGTATTAAGACCTAGAAACCACCAAGGCCATTGTCTAAACTGTCATGCTTACCATTGCTTTCAGGCTCTATAAGCATCATTGGGAGAAAATGAATGCAGTTGCTTTCACAAAGGCTTTTATACAACGTGACAAATCTCACTGGGGTGGGGGGTGTTCTTTTTGTGAGAAGTCACTGAGGAGCAGTCATCTTTTTTCTTTCTTGTTCATGGCTGTGCTTTGTTTTGTAGTCATCAGCTCAATTCCATTGTAGGCAGTGGAATTAGATTGTCAAGGCCTTGATATTCCCTCTATCCCCTTTATAAGCTCCATATCATTCTTTTAGAACTAGTTTGGATCTAACACTCTCAAATTCCTTATGCTCTTAACATTCTCCCACAAACTTCTACTAAATGGAGGATTAGGAAACCATCACTACAAAGCTTTAAAATAATGTTCATGTCATTATAATTAAGTAGAATAGTTCAGACAAAGGTTTTTATAATTTTCTCCAACAGCTTGCCAATGAAAACAATACGTTTCGGTTCAATAAGCACATATTCAGCCTTGTGGAACATTGTGCTATGGACTGAAAGAGAGAAAAGATTTCTATTAGGGTTGCTTATGCCATCATGGGGTTTACAATCAAGTACCAGGATGTGACTCTTACATAGACAAGCTTTATACAAAATAGAGCAGCTGATAAGTGCATTGAGATGAAGTGTGATATGTTGACTGACTGTAGGGTCAGCCTCAGTCAGAAGGATCTGATTTCTAGTTCTGCCTTTTTGACACATACACACTAGAGTAAATATAGAACCACTCACTTTTCCTTTCAAGGTCCAAGATAACTTTACAAGAAGTTTTAAAATGCCAGATCTGAATGCTCTCCCTCCTTGTTATCCCAAGTAAGATGCTCAAAAAAATACAAAATGCTACCCAAGATCCTAAGGTAAAAGGATAATTAGAACCAAGGAAGTCTTCATCGAAACATTTGGATCGGGCTTTAAAGGTTAGATGGGAATTAAATAGGCAAAGAAAAAAATAGGAAATAATTTAACTTAAGACAAAAAGAAGAAAAATGAAGTTTAAGCTAAGGTCAAAAGGTAGTTTCATTTGGCACATACAGTATGTGAAGCAGAAGAATATGAGACATATTAGGGAGACACCAGATTGCCTGGGATCATGAATGTTCTCTACAATGTTTGTCAAGGTATTTGCTGGTCCTATAGAAGACGCTTTTCTAAACATTCAAATTAAAAACAACACAATGCAGCACAACACAGTAATATAAGTGCAGAGTCTTAGAACTAGAAGTTACTACAGAGGTAATTCTAGCATAACACTACATTTTAAAGATAAGGAAATCAAAGCTTAAAGATCTGCCTTGCCTGAGATGGTGGTGCAAAAATTTGAACCCATGTCTTCTGAAGTCAGATCCCATGTTTTTTTTCTATTATGTTGCAATATCATAATGATGGTAGTAGGTCATTACAAATGAAATCACTATAAGAACATGAAGGAATTTTAAAAATCAGAGTGAATGTAAAATACTTATTTCCCACATTGTGATATGTAGCTGGATAAGCAACTCTTCAGATTAGTCCATCCACATGTGCACTTTGGAATGGTGTAGGGCACAGATAAAGGCTTGGAATCAACTATGAAGAGGAAAGCATGCCAAAATACATTTGGAAAATTGTCCAGTGATTTCAATGACTTTAAATTTTTCAGCACTCCCAAAGCTCATCTCTTTACCAGAGGTATCAAACTCTCCACAAGGCTCCACAAAACTCCAACTGTGGCCAAATGATTAAAATGTAATTGAGAAATGTTTAACAAAATAAATCAAAGTACAATACAACATGGATGTTAATTTGTGATTTTCTGGGTCAATATTGCAGTTCCTATTTGGATTTGACACTATTGCTTTATATAATAATGTTTTCCAAATGATCTACTTATCTGGAAACCAGGGACTAGTGAAAACTCAGAAGAATTAAAATTGAAAAAAAAAAGAGTGACAAGCAAAAGATGGGTAACTCTGATATCACCAATCAACAAGAACTTCTTAAGCACCTAGCATATGCTAGGCTCTATTCTATGCACTGGAGATATAAAGATAAAAATCAATGTAGAAAAAAGAACAGGAGGAAGCCCTCTCGTGTGTTATGCAGGTCCTCTTTGAAAAATTCATGTGAAAATGTAGGCAAGAATTTCATAGGATGAGAAAGCACGGGATCTTTGTGATCTTTGTTGGTAAAGGGAATATTTACAATTGTGAAATCAAGTAGCTATAAAAAGAATAAAAATAGCTTTCCTATATTTACTTGATCTTAACAGTATTTTTTCTGAATAAAGGCAATTCATAATCTATGTGATGATACAGTAGAAACTTTGAGATAGGTATTAATTTACTGTGTAACAAAGCAAAAAAGTTTAGTCAGTAAATAAACATTCATTAAGTGTTTACTCTGTACTAGGCACTGTGCTAAGTGTGAGGAATATAAAGAAATACAGAAGATAGTCACTTAAGAGCTTTAAAGTTTAATGGAGGAGACAATATGTAAACAATTATGTATAAACAAGATGCAGACATGACTAATTGGAAATAAGCAACAGAGGGAAGGCACTAAATTGAGGGGGAACAGGAAAATCTTTTTGGTGAAGGCAGAATTTTAGCTGTGATTGAAGACAGTCTGGAGACAAGGATGAGAAAGGAGAAAATTCCAAATACGGGACACAGTGAAAATGCTCAGTTGGGAGAAAGAAGATCTCCTGTGAGGAATATCACAGAAGCCACTGTCACAGCAGTGTAATTCCATTTAGTACATGTTGAGTTTAAGATGTCTACCGAATTAAGATGTCTTTTTTCAGCATAAAGTGCAAGAAAACTGGAAAGGCAGGGGCAGGTTATAAAGGATTTTGAATGCCAAATAGATTTGGTATTTGATTCTGAAGAAGAAAGAAAACAAGGTTGTTTATTCAGTTGCAGAATGAAATGGTCAGACCAGAGATTTAAGAAGATTACTTTGACATATGAACTGAAAATGGATGGTAGTGGGGAAAGATTTGTGACAGGGAGATCCATCAGCAGACTGTTGTGATTGTATAGATGTGAGATGATGTGGACCTGGATTTGGGTGGTGGCAGTGCCAGGGGAGAAAATGGGGCACATATGGGAGACTTTATGAAGTTAGAAACAGCTGGATTTGGCAAATGATTGGATACAGAGTGGTGAGAGAGGGAGGAGGGGAGGATGATACTAAGGTTGTGAGCTTGTGTGCCTGGGAGTTTAATGGCAATCCTGACAGTAAGAGGGAAGCCAGCAGGAGGAGACTATTTGGAGGAAAGGACAATAAATTTCACTTAGTACATGTTGAGTTTAAGATTTCCACTGCATATGCAAATCCAGATGTCTTAGATGGCACAGGTTGTGCAGTGAATGGAATGTTGGATTTTTAAGTTCTGGACTAGGTTTCAGTTTCCTCATCTATAAAATAAGGCATTAATTAATAGCATCTAACTCCCAAAGTTGTTGTGAGATTAAAATGACATAACATTTGTAAAGTCTTAAAACTTTATATAAAGGTTAGTCATTATTATTTGATGATAATGACGATGATGATGTTGTTATAGTTTCCAGTAGTCAGTTGCAGGTGGTAGACTAGAGGGCAGCAGAGAGGATAGAGCTGGATAAATCAATTTGAGAACCATTCACATAAAGATTGTAAGTGAACCTATGTGAGCTATTTAGATTGTCAAATGAAATAAGAAGGAAAGAAAAAAGAAGCAGTCCCTAAAATGGAAGTACCTATAGATAAATCCAATGAATTTTTACAGTTTATTTGAAACTAAATGCCTCATTGTTGTGGTGGTTGTTTTAATGTCTTTTTATACATATCAGTTTTCATTAATCAATTCACTACTCTTCACAACTCATTACAATTCGATGTGGCACATTGCACTCTACCTAAAGCTCATTGCATACATCCATTATTAAGATGTCAATGTTTGTGATATTAAATTATACCAAATAGAAGCTTTTATGGAATGGGGAATACTAATCTCATTCAAAGATGCCATCATAACAGATCAAAAATTGGGATATTTACAACACCATTTTTTAAAAGTTGTCTTTTGGCCTTTTCATAATGGAGGGCCATTATGTCGGAACAAAATAGACAGGGGGGTTGAGGTATTAACTGATACAAGTTTCCTTCTACTGTAAAAGGCAATTAATTATATTCAATAATACGACACCAGGATTTAGCTTCAAGATTATCAACAACGCTGGAATGAATTTTGAGGAAGGTACCATCATTATTATTTATGCATGTTCCTATATGGCAAATGTTAAAGTATCAGCAGGAAAACTTCTAATGGATTTATTACAAATTAACCCTGACATCCATCACAGCATGGATGACTAATATTTAAAGTGGTTTTCTACAATCTCTACACTTATATTACAACTCAAAGCTATATTCCTCAACCTAAATTCATTAACAAACCTCGTACCATTAGATGCTTATTTCACAGTATAAACATACTTGACATCATAATAAATGTTTTTAAAAAATTAGATATGAGGACTTCTTTCTGAGGATTCAAATCCATCTAATGTGTGAAGGAATTATTTAGATTTATTGATAAAAAAAACAGTTTCTTTTTCTCCTACAGTTAAAAATCCCCCTCTTCCCAAACACACTTTAGTCATACATTTTATTCTTCTAAGGTTAAAATTTAATGGTTAACTCACAAGCTTTTCATTCAAACCTTGGTTGTTCTAGATTACTGCTGCATAAAATGTGAGTGATTAATTTCCTCATGGATTAGCTTCCAATTTATGATATGTGTGCTAGGAATGGGAACATTTTTGAAAGCATATAATTTTTAAATGCTACTAAATAACATGAAGTATTTCAACCCATTATGATTCTATTAACTGTAACAAACCAGCAACATCTCTTTCAGAGAAAGTTTGCCAGGCTATCAGATGGAAATTAAAAGTAAAACAACTATAAATAAAAGGAGCTTTTATACATCCTACAACCTTGTCAGGAACAGCTTTGTAAGCTGAAGAGTTGCTTTAGTCATTGAAGGTATGCTTTTGGGAAAGGGCCATGAGAAGGAAAAGCTATAACCATTAGACTATTAAATGAAAAAGGAGTCTCAGGTGAGTGAACACTTGCTTAGCCAATCAGACACAAATGCTGAAGTCTATGAAATCTTTCCAATGTCCCCAATACCTTGCAACATTAATAGTCCATTACTATCCATCATTTGTCTTTCTAAATGATTATATTATAATGTGAACTACTTGAATTCAAGATCATAAGGGATGAATGAGTTTATGAAATGGGGCAGCATGAGGACACAATTCCCAAAAGCTCATTTGTGGGAATTGCAAAAACAATGGAGATAAGGAAAAGAGATTCATAAGGTTTGGATCATTTGAGTGAAATAGCAATGAAATATCATAAAACATAAAGATTCACACACATAGCTATATACACATCCACACACATCAGATTCTAGTTTCTAAAAGGAATACTACCACCATCAAAAAGATTAAAGGAATAAGAAACCTCACAAAAGGTATATTAGGGTATACTCATATTTCTAGAGAGGGAAAACAAAACAAAACAAAACAAAAACAAAAACAACAAAAGAGTACAAAAGGAGAAAAGAGGTAATAAGAATGGGAAAGGTAATGAGAGCCTGATGCATTACTACTAACCAGAAAGGTTAGGGAGAAAGAAAGGCTTTTATGCATAAATCATGGTGAAAGAAAGCTAGTAAGTCCATTAATAAATGAAAAGGAGAAGGAAATACAGGACTGTCATTGAAGGTACTCCAATATTGAATTGTTTGTCTGAAGCAGAAAAGCGAAAGAGATTTTAGATAATTAAGAAATACTGAAAACCTCATTTATATAGCTTAGGATAAATTCAAATGAGGAAGCAGTAGAAATGTCACACATTTACAATAATTTACAATTACAAGTCTTAGAATCTTAAAGGGGCCATTAGAAGCTTAAAAAAAAAAAGATAACTTTAAGAAAGGAATAAATATAGGATAAAGAGGGCCAGGACAGGCACCCTTGTGAAATTAGCTAGTCAATCCTCCCACATCACCTGTCTTATCTATTATGTATGTTCCTATGCTTCTATGTATATAAGGATTTAGAATGCCTCTATCAAGATACTCTTTATATAAAAGGTTAGACATAATTAATCCAGCATTCTATGTTTGGGGTAGTTAGGTGGTATATTCATGAAGAGTCTTCTTGAATTTTATCTGGCCTTCCATACTTACTAGTTGTGTGACACTGGGCAAGTCATTTAATTCTATTTGTCTCAGTTTTTTCATCTATAAAATAAGCTAGAGAAGGAAAGTATCTTTGCCAAAAAAATTCCAAATGGAGTCACAAAAAGTCGAACATGACAGAAAAACAATTGGACAAGAAATCCTAGGTTTGAGGGAAGGTTATTTTTAAAATTGAGGTAAATTATAGGTACAGCCCTATTGTATGAAATGCTAAATGGGAAGAGATTTGTAAAAATTAAAAAGACAAAGTATCATAAGAAACCAATATAAATTGTACAAGGAATGTTTAAACAAAACCACACACAGACTTTCAAAGTCTATGTAAAACAACTGTAATGAAGTTAGGGGAAGACAAAAGGGTGGTATATGAGTTTATAAGAAGAGTAACAAAGTCCTGAATAATCTGAATCTTTAAAAATTACAAAGATAGCACAAAGGACATGGAGAGAATATCCTATCAATATGCACAGTGAGAAGAATGAAGGAATGGGATCATTATTTGACTCATAACAGGCAAAGGGCAAAAAACTGGATTTTGGAATTCTTTTTTAATACCTTCTTAAAGAGAATGACCTCCATATTGGAAAGAGCAAAGCAAATTTGACCAAGAAAAAACCGAGGGATGACACAGACAAGGAAATAATAAAAACAGCACCTACCTGGAGTGATTTATTTGTAGTGTATCTCAATGTAAAAATAAAGGCCCTAAAACATTTCAGAATTTTAGTTAACTACAAGCTTAACTTGAGCCAATAATATGATATATGACTGCTAATGATAGGATGTCAGGCAGCTTTAATTGAACTATAGTATTCAAAACAAGATACCACTGTATTCTTGGCCTAGATAAATTAAACCTTATAGTACTGAAAAAAAATTTGCAGGTGTATTGGATTAATGGATGATGGTGACCCATAAAGATCACCAATACAGCAGATGGGAGAACATAAAAAGAATTAAGACAGACTATTGTTATCCCTATTTTCAAAGAAGGAAAGATGGGTTATGGGAATTATTGCCCCAGTGGCCTTTATGAGTCTCCCTGGAAAGATGCTAGAATACATTATTAAACATATAATTTGTGAGCACTTAAAAAGGAAGCAGTGATCATTAGCTGCCAACATAGAGATTCACTAAGAATAAGCCATGCCAGACTAATTTCATTTCCTTCTTTGACCAAGTTTCTAGACTGGCTGATTAGAGAACAATGTATACACAATATATCTAGATTTCAGCAAGTCATTGGACAAAGTCTTTTAAGGATTACTTGGGGAAACAATAAATATAGACTTGATCTAAGTACAGCCATATGGATTTGTAATTTGTAGCAACCACACTAAAATAACATTGATTACTATATTAACATGAATCTAGAGGTAGGCAATCAATGAACAAGAATTTTTTATTAAGATCCTACTAGGTGCAGGGTACATGAATACAAATATAATAGTGAAAATAATTCTTTTATCAAAAACATTCTACTAAGATTGGTGGGGATGGGGGAAGAGTCAGGGTAAAATATATTCACAGATAAATGATTAAGGAAACATAAAGAAATTTTAGAAGAAGCATTTATAATCTGAAAACTCAAGAAAAGCCCTTAATAGAAATGATGGGTAAATTTAACCTTGAAAAGATTTAAGAGATATAAGAGGCAGAGGTGAAAAAAGAGAATTTCAGGTTAAGGGGTTATCCTATAAAATGGCATGGAGGTAATGGTTAAAATGGCATGAGTAGAATAGAAAGTATGACAGTTTGGCTGCAATGTTGAGTATCTGATGGGAAATCCTCACAACGATCTCCAAACTCTCAATCCATTTGTTCTTTCCTACCATTATCACAGGTATTGACTTTAGTTTCCTTCATTTCCCACCTAAACTCTTGCTGAATCAGTTAAATTCCATAAGGTCTTCTCTTGAATCCCTTGTACACTCAATCTATTTAATATCTTGCCCTGCCAAACTTCAGTCTTGGATCACCCTCATGTTCTACTATTTTTACTCCTATTCTTGTGCTGCTAGATGAAGATGGAGAAAATAATGAAACCCTTCTCATGGAGTCCACTACAAATTTATATTATATAACCTCAATTACATCCTCAGTATGGCAATATCATCTTTTTTAAAAACATTTTTCTAACTGATTCATTATCCCATTCATCATAATGTTTTTTAAAAATATTTCCTCCCTCCTCAAAACTACTGTGACTCCTCCCTACCCTCATTCTCTCAGCTAAAAAAGTTTCACTGAAAAAATTGGCCATGATCTGAGCTCCTTTTTCTCCCCTTCTCATCTCTCACACAATTAAGATGTCTTACATCAGTTTCTCCCTCTTTAACTATTTAAAAACTAGAAAGAAAATCATGTTTCTAACAAAGTAAATTTGAATTCCCACCCAATGTGACAAGTGTCAAAAAGATACCTGTAAAATGTCCAAATGCAAGAAATATACAAATAATGAAAAGCTAGGGGGAAGAGGAAAAGTGAATTAGTATAACTACCACCCCCAAAATAATAAGATTGAGAAGATAGTAAGATGGAGAAACTAGTTGTAATTTATGTAGCACAGCTAGACTTTCACAAAAAATTATATGAAATATCTCATGAATTTAAATCAATATTTTTCAATGTAGCTTACCCTTATCTCTTATGCAAAATTGATAACATTGAACAAAAAATGAAGAGTTAAGATAAATAGCAGAACATCAAAAAAGAAAGAAGTAGCTAGTGATGCAAGCAAAAGATTGATCCTAAATCCAGCTTCATTATCATCATTTAATGGGGAAGTAAGTAATATGCTTTCTAAGCATGTGTAGATAAGACTAAATTGGGAAATCTTATAGGATATTGCATTGGTCTGAATATAGACATATACTTAAATTAAAATCTTGGAAAAACTTTAAAGTGTGTGTGTGTGTGTGTGTGTGTGTGTGTGTGTGTGTGTGTGTGTGTGTGTGTAGAGAAGAGAGAGACAGAGAGAAAGAGAGAGAGAGAGAGACAGAAGGGGGTGGGTGGGCAAAGACAGAGAGAGAAAGAGAGAAAGACAGAGACAAACAGAGATAGAGACAGAGGAAACAGACAGATTTGGGGAGGAGTAAAAAGAGGGAAATATAGAGGGAGATGGAGAGGAAAAGGGAGAGAAGGAAAGAGGGAGGGAGGGAGGGAGCGAGGGAACAAGATAGAGAGGCAGCTAAATGACATAGTAAATAGAATGTCAGGCCTGTTGTCTGAAAGACTCATTTTCATGAGTTCAAATATGGTCTCAGACACTTCTTAGCTGTATGACCTTGGGCAAGTCACTTCATCTTGTTTGCCTCAATTTCCTCACATACAAAATGAGCTGAAGAAGAAAATGCCAATTCACATTATCTCTTTGCCAAGAAAACTCCAAATGGAGTCACAACAAGCAACAACAACCTCATAACTGTATTTAATTTTTATACTAGGCAGAAGTGATTTTTTAAAAAAATGAACCATATTTGGAAATGATACTATATGTGTGTTTATATACACATTCACAAATATATACATATATGTATATATAAATATATATGCAAATTCATAAGTATATATTTAACACTTATTAAGCATTTATTGAATGGATTACATTACTAAAATGGTAGAGAATTTAAATAATGAAAATGATTGTATTGGAAGGTCAGAAATTCATGTGTATATATATCTAGTGAAGTACTAGAAGGAGTTAGGAGAGTTAGGAGAGAGCATTTGGCCTGGAACCAGGAAAACGAGTTCAAATCTGATTTCTGACTTGAGCTTTAGCCCAAGATAAGTCACTTAACCTCTCAATGTTTCAGTTTCCTCACCTGAAAAAGGAGGATTACAACACCTTCCTCCTAGAGTTAATGCTCTTATTTCAAATTGGATAACAATTGTAAAATACATTGTATAAATCCTGGCATAAAGTAGAAAGTTTGTAAATGTTACATGTTATTATTTTTATTGTCATTAGTCTAACTTTGATGCAGCTACTGTCTACTCACACAATAGAAAGAATGTTAGATTTAGAATCAGGGAAATCTAAATTCAAGTCCTTCCTCAAATACTTAACAGATCGTAGGACATTTAATCTTTCTGTGCCTGTTTTACTCATCTATAAAATTAAGAGATAGCTTCCCTTAATTTTTTTTGTATTGCTCCCATCTACCATATTGAAGATTTTTATGGATCACCATCTTCTATTCATCCATTACATCTGAAAGTTCTTTTAGTACCCTAAATTATAATTTGCCTGGGCCAAGAGTACAGTAGAATTAAATTTAAGCTTTTTTCCCCAACTATAGATATATTTCATATACATATATATATATATATATATATATGTAGACTTAGATACAGATAGATTGATACATAAATAGATGACAAATAGATCGATAGACAGATACATCCTCAAACAAATGATTAGTCTAAAGAAAAGAATAAATATTAAATAAGATATTTATCTCAGTCCCACTTTCAGTCACTTTGTAGTTATATAAAACAATACCTACAAATTTGGCACTTTAAAAACTCTAACTAGTAGTGAGCAATCTCTACAAATTGAAGAGAACAAAATGATCAATGAAAACTGCTACTCCATTTAAACCTTTTTATTATCAAAGTCATCTATGGTATTGAAAGACTTAGATGCTTTTAAACCAATGGCTGAAATTTCAGAAAATCTATGGAAATAATAATGTCTCAAATTAAGAATTTTATTTGATAAATCATTTGTGAAGATTGTCTCCCAATCCTCCTTGCTCCCCTCTTCATAGGTATATATAGATATTAGTGTAATAATCAAAGTATATTATAAAAAGCATATCATTTTATCCTCACAGTAACTCTCAGAGGTTGGTTCTATTTTTATCCCCATTCTGTAGATGAAGAAACTGAAGCAGGAAAAGGTTAAGTGATTTGATCATGCTCACAAAGCTAATTATTATACAAAACCAGATTTGAAGTCAGGGCCTCCTAATTTCAAAATTAGTACTCTATCCATTGTACCAGCTTGCAGCCATACAATATTGCTATGCAATCTCCTGCTCCACTAAAGCATGGTTTTCGAGACAAAAGCTCATAAGACCTTTGAAAACAGAATAAACTGTCTGAGCAGGAAGAAGGTCAATGGAAATGCCTTTGTGTCCTGGATATGTCACTTTAGGAAAATCTGTTATACAGATAACAAGCAGATTCAAGGCTAAAACAAAAACAAATGACAAAATAAGACAAAAAACAACAGATTGCTTTAAGAACTTGAGGAAGATTTTGAATTCTCATGCCAGTTTCTCTAGAAAAACTGTCTTCCTCAAGTAATACATGAATTTTAGTAAAACAATATCTGGTATATGTTACATTACAGTAGTCAATTTTAATTAAAGGGGAAAGAAGGAAACGCAATATGCTATATTTGAGAGGGATTTTTTTTAAAGAAAAAAGGAGTCAGATAACAAATGATGGCCCACTTCTAATAACTACAGTGCTTCAATTATTCAATGAGGGGTACCATTAGAATTTTCATTTGTTCACAGATGGTCTTTTATTTCCCCCACCTTAGAGAAGCATACTTCAGTGTTTATACTGAACCTATCTGGATTCATTTGATTTGCAGGGTAATAACCATAAAAATCACTTGCCTAGGAATTTATGAAGCAAGAAGATTCTTTGGTGGCATGATAGATAAATTTCACATCCAGAAAGTGACAAAGATATAGCACTTGAGACTTAGAAAGGATTTTTGAGATCATTTAGTGAAGAAATTCTAGTCCAATGCTCTGGTTTTCACAGAGCATGTTATAATCCACAAGACTTTGTCCATGTATAGGGAGGCAAGGACAGAACTGAAACCCACATTTCTTGCCTACCAATTCAATGATCTTTTCAATATACAACAAAGGAGCCAAGATCAAAAGGGAAAATGTACTCTTGGATGGAAAACTGGTTAAACGACATAGACTAAGGTTTTGTTCTAATTCTTTCTAACACGTCTGTTATTCTGCTGAGCAGGTTTGTAGTTTGTGGACCCCCTAAGTTTCCTTCATGCCACTTAGTGAAAATGGATTTCAGACATAACAAGATATTTTCAAAATCAGAATTGCTTCCCAAATGTGCATAAGGGGGAATCCTTTTCAGACTTCATTAATGCCCTACCAATTTTTCTTGTTTTCTATTTTGTTATCTTGTGATTTCAGAATTGTGACTTGGAATATGAAAAGAAGCAAAACCATTAAAAAGGTTTCATCATGCATTAGAAAGATCTCTTGTCAGTGTAATATGGATAGCCTGGCTTCTAGGGATCCTTCCTTGAAGAATACACAGGTATTATTCACTTGACTCCAGTATTCCATGTGGAATTTTGGACTCCATTTTGGACTTGTACTGCGTGATAATGAAGAGTTCTCTAATTGGCAGAAATGATAATTCAGATGTAGCTGAGACACAGCTTAGTGGATATAAAAAAGAGCAAATTTCCCTTTTTATATGTTCTTTCTTTGTGGCTTTGTTTTTAATTATTTCCTGATATTATGAAAACAAATATTTCAAGAGAGGTCCAAGTGGCAAACTAGTGAGTTTTAAAGGTCTGGAGACTTAAGCAGCAGTAGCACTATCAGAGAAGTGACTGACAATGAGGAATTGTCTCTCCTAGGATGAAGAGACACGATAAGCAGATACAACTTCAGGGAGGAGAATCCCTTGTGACATATAGAAGTGCTAGTTATAGACACAAAAACATCTGTACTCTTGAACCTCAGCTGGGCAATCATGGAGCTAAACCTAAGGAGAATTTCTGAGAATTCAAAGGGAAGAGTATCCCTTTGCTATGTCACATATGTTCTCTATATCTCACTAATGTTCTATAAGTATGAGCCTCTTTCCTCAAGGATACTATGTAAATTTGTCAGTGTGCTCCAATTTGAGGGGAATGGTTTCTACTAACTCTTCTAATGTAATAACCTTAACAAATGACTTTTCTAAAAATTAATGGAAGTTCACTGGATGACTGTTGATGAAGGAGCATATTTATTGGAACTCAGGAGATACAGTAAGAAAACAAGGTTACCCTGAAAACTATGAAGATATTAGCAATCACTCTTTGTTGGCCTGAAACTCAGGTTCTTCATTTATAAAATAAGGATATTGAACTATAAAATCTGTGCTCTAACTTCCCTCTCTAGTGTTATTATTCTATCATCATAGATATTTTTGATGCTGACAAAGCAATGTATTTAAAAAATGAAAAAGTACAGATTATATTTCAAATTATTTGATTTAAGTGGTCACATTAATTAAGGATATTGGGGCATTTGTTGAAATTTAAAAGTTAAAACTTCGCCTAAAGGCAAACAAAAAATATTCAGAAGCTTTTTTTTTTTAATTCTAAAATAATACTTTCAACATTCTACATCTTGCCTATGTATTGTCTATCAGTCATCTTTTATGTAGCTGGGTCCATATTAAAACCATTTCCTCTGGTTATTATGGACATTTACTTAAAATTATTTATGAAAAAGAGACCCCTTTCTGTGCCTCTAGGCATAAAAGAAACGATAGGTTCTCAAAGATTGTGCCAGTGAAGTTTGAATTATGAAAGGAACTATCAGGCTGAAAAGTGAGGTCTCTGCTACAGAAAACATATGCAGCCTAAGAACCGCTTAGATAAGGAAAATGGTTCATTACCAGGAAGGAGGCTAATAAGTGATTTATTTTTTGCCAGAGTGACCCATAAAACAAATAATATAAAAAGATTCTCAATTTTGCATAGTTTTCTTTGCCTTTCACAGTACCAGTGATGCAATGATGGAAAGAAGGAGGAATAGAAGTGCTATCAATCACTGTTAAATTTTTTTTTTTAAACAGCAACTTAATAGCTAACATTCTAAAGGAATTATTAGACCCAATCTGGTACAATGAAGAAAATGGCAAAAGATCTGAGTTGGAATTCAATTTTCATTTTTTAACTAGGTGTGCTAGGTTAGACAAATCACTTAGTTTTTCTGGGTCCCAATCTCCTCATCTGGAAAAAAAGAGGAATGGATTTTATGACTGAGTTAATGAATTCTCTCAAGTTCCTTTTCAGTTCAAAGTCTGATGATCCTATGGCCAACCACCAAATGAGTATAACAGTGGAAGAAATGAACCCCATCCAAATGGACATGCTTCTTATATATAAAACCAGAAGATGTAAAGAAGTCCCAGCTAAATGGAAGGATAGTGCAGACTCTCCTTGTAGAGCTGGATAGAAATTGTGGGAGAGTTTTTCATTTTGTAGCTCAAAACAATAAGGATCATATTTTGTGCAAAAGGATCTTTACTCACAAGGTGCTTTTTTTTTTTTTTTTTTTTTAAATTCAAGGACTATAGCTTAAGTATCTTTATCTTCTTCCTCCCCATAATTCCTAACACAGAGCCTTGCACATTGTAGGTGGTCAATGAATGTTTGTTGAATGAATTAATGTATCTTTGAATAGTATAATTTTTATGTGTTCTGCTTTTATTAACAGATTGGAAGCTGCTGGAAGGAGCTACTGTTGATCCTACTACAGACATCAGTATATGGTTGATGACTCTTATGAGATCATTTGCAATTACAACTAAGTGGTAATTGAGAAGTTAGCAAAATAATTTAAGTAACTACTTCTTGAACAATCTCAAATTGTTCTGGAGGGAAAGATGAAAAGAATTTTGAGGATTTTGTTTTAGATATTGAAAATGAAGGTATTTAGAATTTGTTAGATAATTATTCAAACTGCTTTTACACCTGGATGATGACAAAGAATGAATGCCATTTAAATAAACATGATCAATAAGTATTTATTGAGTTTTTGTGTAAAGTATTCTGTTGGATGCTGAGGGGACAAAGAAGAGTTATATGGATGCATGATCCCTATTTCTTTCTCAGAGCTCATTGTATTACACAATGAATATGAAGGAAGATAACTGCAACAATGAACAGCATGTGATAAGCAACAGCTAAAGATTTCAATAGGCAATCTATATTAGTCACCATTGATAAAGCTATAAAACAAATCTTGACAGAATAGAATATTTAGATAAATCAAATCAAATTAAATCAAAAGGTGAGTGCATTCCATAGTTGTGAGTCAACTAGCTAATTTAATTATTTAATTTTAGGTAGATACATAACAAAGTGGATAGCATACTGGATCTGGAGTCAGATAAACCTGAGTTTGTAATTCTGCTTCAGATTCTCTCTAACTATGTGATCCTAGGAAAGTGACTCTCTGCCTCACTTCCCTCATTTCTAAAAGCACCAAATTCTCAAAGTTATTGTGAGGATAAAATGAGATATTTCTCAAGAGTTTTGCAAATCTTAAAGTACTATGTAAATGCTAGCTAATAACATTATCATTGTTTGTTATTTATAGCATGCCACAAAAAAAATACAGAAGAAATGTAATCATTCAATAAAAATTCCAGAGAAAGAATTTTTGGAACTGATTCAATTAAGAAATTGAAAATAAATTTGAAGAGGTCACTTTAGACATACCATGCAGCTTAAAAGAAGATAAAGGAGAGAATGAGATCTTTTGGGGGGGTTGAGAAGTGAGGAATTACACTTATAGACTGAACTAAAATAATTTGCTGGAGAAGAGAGAAGACACTGGTCACAGGATCATAGTATTGCTGAATTGGCTGTGTAATTGCAAGCATAACTAAGACATACAATGAGGGTGATCCATGACATGAGTCAGCCCATTCCATTTTTGGATAGCTCTATGTGTTAGGGAGTGTTTATTTACAACAAAGCTACATTTGGTTCTCCCATTTCATTAGGTGAAAGGCTCTGAAGCAGTCAGTAAAGATTTAAGACAGGTAATTTGAAGATAAAACCATTCATTTATTCCTCCAATGAATATCTGTTGAGTACCAATTACATATGTGTTTCTGTGCTAGGAGGCATTGTGTTACTGAGTTATATAAAACATAGTCCTTTGCTTTCTGGGACTCTCAATCAGGTAGGGAAAATAAAATGCAAATGGCAAAGATCTGGGATGTAAGACAGTGTAAAGTCCAAGTATCATACAAATAATACATAAGAGGAGGAGTAAAATTGTTGGGGTTAGTCACATCAAAATAATCATAGAAGGCTTCAGAGAGATGATATTTGATCTTAAAGGATGGATACAATTATGTTAAGTGGAGATGTGGGAAGAAGATAAGTATGTCAGCAGAGAAAATGACAGGAAACCAGAAAGAGAATAGATTAGTTTTAATTCACATGAAACAACTTAGTTGACTTTTCTGAGAGGAAGGAAGTAGATTATTTTGAAGTATTCCTTTTAATTCCAAAAGGCAAATGTAAGATCAGGAGATGAAAGTTATGGAAAGGAATATTTTGGCTCAATATAAGGAAGAACTTACTAATGATCAGAGCTGTCCAAAAATGGAAGTGGCAGTGAATTACTTAACACTGGCCATTTTAAAGCAAAATCTCAGCTGTTGTGAAAGGAATGCTTATGAGAATGGTGGGAGGCAGGATAGATAAATGACTTCCAAGTTTTCTTATACCTTTAAGATTCTATGAAAATATAATAACATAAATCAAATAGCAATGAGCCTTTGAAAGTCAAAACTTAGGAGTTCTTTAGAAATATATTTCTAGTATATGTCAAATGCTCAGAAATGCAAATTTTTCTATGGAGATATGCAGAAGACATACAAAAAATGGAACTAATGGCATAATAAACAAACTGCATTTAACATGAATGTCTTGATGGCATGTTGCCATTTAATAAATAAAAAGTAAACCCTTTTAATAAATAAAAAATAAATCCTTTCACATCATCTACATGATGGCATTCACTACTAAATTCCTCCTTGTTAGTCTGCTTTTGGTAAGATAAGAAAAACTATAATATCAACATTAGTTAAAATAAAATACTGTAACCTTGCATTTTTCCTCCATTCCAGGAAATATTCTCATAACATAAAGGTGGGGAACCTTTTTTCTGCCAAGGTCCATTTGGATATTTGTAATATAATTCATGGGCCATACAAAATTAACAACTTATGGAACTCAAGCAGTGGGAGATTGCTGTATCTAGCTTTCAGCTTATCATCACCTGTGGTTGCTTTAACAAATGATTTTACGGGCCTTCTATGACCCTCAGGCCAGATATTCCCTATCCCTGTGACATTACAGAACCTCTGAGATAACTTATTGAGGGATGACAGTGAAAAGAAGTTTTCTGTAATTATAAAACATTGCAAAAATATTTCTTAGACTGAAGGGAATAGGAAGGCTGAATTGTGAGGCTAATTTATGCACTATAGAAAGGGATGGAGGAAAAAGATGGATTTTTGTTAAAATTCAAATACAAAGAGAAGGGGAGAAGGGACCTTTTGATCCCATAAAAGGAGTTTTAAGCATCCAGGAAAATTAAGCAAAGAAAATAAATATTTAAAGTGAGGGGAAAAAAGCTTATCACTGCAGCCATGTATGCTTTATTTCTAAAGTGAAGTAACTATTTGAGGACCATTTTTTGAAGTTTAGATAGATGAAACACTAGTATATAGATTAAAGGATGAAGACTAGATAAGGGGTAGAAAAAACTCAGTTCTTTCTTCTTGAGTATTTAGTTGATATAATTATGTGTTCCCAGCCCAAATATCCCAGCTGCATCACAGACACATCGGAAAAACATAGCTGCAATCTTAGGTGATTCTATCAGGATGGAAAGATAAAGTCGGGAAATGCCTGTGAACTCCAAAGCCTTCAAATACCATTTATGAAAATGGATGAAAGGGGGTTTACAGGCCTCAGATTCAAATGATCTCTTACATTATTTTCCAGAATAGCTAAATTCATGGCAATGTGGTTATTATTCTAAATTCAAACAAAGTTTGTATGCCATCTGTCTTGAAGTCATTTAAATTAATTTTTACTGCTCCTATGGGAAAGAGGAGGACATTTCTCCTTCAATACAAATGGTCAGCTTACTGACATCAATCACTAATTAAGATAAATTATTTAGATGTCAGCTGTTACCTATTTAATATCCTGCATAGTTCTCAGAGGAAGGTATAGATCATACCCCCGCCTTCCCCATGTTGGAATCATAGTAAAAAGCCACTTTGGGGGAGATGCTATCGATTTGATGATTTTGCTTGTTTTTGTAGCAACAATACCATCTAAAAGCGGCATTCAACCAAGAGAGCAGTATTTTTGGAACAGCAGGCGGTATAAAAGTGCATTGTGAATATTAACATATTCCAGCAAATTAGTTTGCACTCATTATCATAAGCAATTACTTACTGTTTAGATGCTGCTGGTATTAAATTGGCAAGCAATTTGCAAGAATTAAAACATAACATGGAGAGCTTTCAGAAATTTCAACAATATACTATAGGAATGATTCTAGGTTCACAGGCTACAGGCGTGGTTAACCATTAACAATATTTAGCTTTTTGATAATACTTGGTTAATGCTCTGAGCTTTTACATTAGGATCTTCTTAATGACATCTACATGAATACCATAAATAGAAATGCAAATACCTGAGAGGAAGGGGGAGAGACTGAGCTGGTACCTCCAAGGCTTTGTGGCCTGAGAGTGAACTCTGTTGTTTGGAATACTCAGCTCTAGAACTAGTATCAATTCATTGAATTGCTTTGGGCAATTCATTTTAAAGATCATTCTCCAGAGTTTTCAGATGGCCTTCCCTTTTATTCTTTTCTATGTCTCTTCCCCAGAATTTAGCCTGGATTTCCTCAAGAAAATTCTCCCAAAGAGACCTATTATCTCTTGTCTGTTTTCTTCATCTCTGTCCTCCATTAAGTTTTAGATTACAGAACCTTCTTTTACCCCCCAGTTCTAAGAACTCTTTCCCCCATGAAATGATTTATTCCTCTGTATGCACACTTTCTTCAATAGGTACAGTGGATGAGGAGACTTGCCTGTAGTGAAGATGACTGATTTTGAGAGTTCAAATCTGGCCTCTGACACTTAATAGCTATGTGGTCTGGGCAAGTCACTCAATTGTTTGCCTCAGTTTCCTCACCTGTAAATGGTTTGGAGAAGGAAATGACAAACTACTCCAGTGTCCTTGCCAAGAAAACTCCACCTGGTATCCTGAGAAATCAGTCATGACTAAAAATAACTGACCGTGTACACTTTCTAAGAAACCTATCTCATAATTTTTCTTTTAGGATTAGTTGGCCCCAAAGATTAGAGTTTAATCTAAAATTCTTCTTAAAAGAACTTTTGATGAAGAAATGAAATATTCTTTCTGTATTATTGGCCCATCAACATGCAGAGGAAATAATAAAATCCATATTCTCTTCTGAGGACTATGTACACTTTGTAGTGATGGTTTTACATAAAACTCTTGTGAGCTAACTGCCATGCATTTTTAAGACATGGTTAAGTGTTCAATTTGTGGCCATGGAATGGCAATACTAAATGGTCTTAGAAGAAAGTTTGGCTTTTTAAGCATGGATCATAGGATCATCCAATGAGAACTGGAAAGGAACTCAGAGGCCATATACCCCATCCTCCTATGATGATGAAATAGGTTCAGAGAGGTTAAGTCAATTATTCAAATTTAAACAGGCAAGAAGCCTCAGAAACAGGATTAGCACTCAAGCCCTCTGACAACAGAGGTACTTCATTTTGTACTAGTGTTCTCAGCCACAGAGTCCAGGAGTACTAAGCCTGTCTAGAAAGGGTTTCATCCAGAGGAGTTAACTTTACTATTACCAGAAGGGACTTTGCCTTTTCTCTCCAAAATAAAATGGTTTTAAATATATTGTCTGAGAAGTTGAGTTGTAATACTGTTAGGTTGCCATAATCTTGGAAATGTGAGAAAAAGTTACTGTTCTTTAACCAAAGCACCTTCTTGGATCAATATCAACTACTTCAATTATGATAGACAGCAGCATTCTAAGTAACACACTAATGAATCACAGAAGATATAGCATTTTTTCAGGAAAAAAAAAATTAATCAAGGACTCCTTACACCCACTTCTCAGAAACTCAAAATCTGATATATTTAAGAGACGATAATTAAACATAAATTATATATAAATTTTCAACCAACACTTAACTTGTAACTTTCTGTTATTTCCTATTTGTAGGTTGTCTCCCCAAACCATAATCTCTTTGAGAACAAGTACTATTTTCTTTCATAGTATCACAGTGATGAGCATTTAGGCAGCAAGGGGTAGAAAAAGTACTGGGCTTTTAGTCATAAACTCCTGAGTTCAGATCTGCCCTCAGATACTTCCTTAGCAGTATAAATCAGGGCAAATCACTTAAGTTTTGTTTGCTTCAGCTTCTTCAACTGTAAAATGGGATGATAATAAGGTGGTTATTATCTACCTCTCAAGGTTGTTGTGAAGATCCATTGAAATAATATTTGTAAAAGCTTAGCACAGTATCTGGTACAGAGTAGACAATATAAATGTTTATTTCATTCCCTTTCCTTTTGCTTTTTCCACACCCAGTAAAATCTCAGTGAATTGAAGAAATTACTTTGATCTAAAATACCAAGTTTAACTTCCTTTAAAAAAATTTTCTTGACTCAGAAAGTATATGTATATATGTATGTGTGTATCACCCCACACACACACACACACACACATTTCAGGATCTTCTGGAAGACAGGAGATCTTAATTCTAGTTATAGTTTTTCTATGGATTGATTGTGATCTTGAGTAAATTCCTTTAAAGTCTCTGAATCTTATAATGATTTTCTATGAAATAAGGGATTAGACTAGGTGTTCTTTATAGTCCTTTTTTATTTTAATATTCTATGGGTCATCATTTTGTCATGTTTCAGGTTCATTATATAAAGTTCAGTTATCACTACAAGAAAATTCAATGATGTGGCAATTAATTAAACACACAGAGATGATGGAGGAGAGGAGGAAAGAGTGAAAGAAGGAGAGACCATGGGAAAGAGAGACATTATATATTTGTCTTCCTGCTCTCTAATTTTAGTAACTTTTTCCCCAGTTAATCAACAAGCATTTATTGAATTCTTATTGTGTGCCAAACAATGTGATAAGTGCTGGATAACTTGGAGAGCTGGAATAACAGAGTGTGATTAAAAAAAAAAGATGATCAGAATCTCTGGGAATATTAGAAGGTTCAATTTTCTTCTTTAAATATATACTTATGGAAAGGGAATATGGAAGAAAACAAGCTATTTTTTGGTATAATTTTGCTAATGTTAACATATACTTTTGGAAATAAATTGTTAAGCAATGGAATTAGCTCTTTTGCACTTTTTTAATTTGGGTTTTTTTTAAGGCTATATTTCTAAAACCTTGAGAGCTTCTATTCACTAGATGCTTTTTAATTCTATTTATATATTTCTTTTAATTCTAAAATTTCCCTGAAAGGCAAAAGAGGGAATTTTTTCACTAATTAGCTGTATAGTTAAAACTTTCAGATAATAGACCACCCACTGAAGATAGATTAGCTTTTAAAAGTACAGGAGAATAGAACAAATTAAAAACAAAAGAGCAATATTTACTCATTAGCCTGACCAGAAGATCTATCTGAATAGTACTCCTGTTATGAAAGCTTCAATTCAAAAGAAATTTTAGCCTGTCCCTTTCTCTTCATTCCTGTAAATACCATTCTAGTTCTGCCCTTCATCACTTGTCATATTTATCATTGCTAAATAATCCTTTAATTGGTCTCCCTTTCTCCAGTTTCTTTCTCTCCAAATCATCCTCTCTATAGCTGCAAAATGAATTCTTCCAAGACAAGATCTTTCCATCTTCTTGTCCTGAACAAATTTTCTATGGTTCCCTATTGCCTCTAGGAAAAACTACAAATCTGGCATTTAAAAAATTTAAAGTTAAAGGATTTTAACTGCCAGAGATGGGAAGAAAGTGAATTTCTGGGATGAGTACAACATCAATAGCATATAGCACTAGATAAGAAGAAAGCTTGGTATTTGTGCATTTTGAAACAAAAAATTAGCATATGAAATATTTAAAATATATACATATGCTGATATACATATATACATTACATATGTGTATGGGTTCTAAATGCAATAAAGAGTGAGCTTTATCAGACAGAGAACTTTCCCGAGAGCCAAAAGCGAGTTCAAATCAATTTCTGATACATTTTGTTTCTATGACTCTGGAAAAATCATTTAACTTCTCAGTGTCCCAGTTACCCATCTCTCAAAATTGTAAATTTCTGGAAAGGTATTCATTTGCATTTGTGGAATTTCCTCTTCCCAAAAGATCTATAGAAATAAAATGACAATCCTAGTACCTATCCTATATTTCCAATATACAATAGTTATATATTTTGCATTCAAATTTATAGTCTAAATGATTCTTTCCATCTTTAGAAAGAGAAAAGGTCCTAATATCAATGAATTTTCCATACATTTTAATTTTTTCCTTATTTTATCCTTATAGATAATATTGTTCATTAATTTATACTGTCATCAACCTGAAACATCCTCCCAATTAACTAGGGTACATTTGAAAGTCTATATTTCAAAATAGTGTCTTTATTTTCCTATTAATGCTGCTAATAATTAGAAAATGTAGAATGTATGTTGTCAGCATTCTCAAGTAAGAGATTATAATACATTCAGATAACACTGTAAATTCTATTTATAATTTACAGGAAGTTAACAATCTCATTGCTTCTTCAGAGTTAATAGGCCTGCCACTCATCTCTTATCTTCCATTCACATACTCCCCAAACCTGCACTGCCACACTTCTCAAATCATCATCTAATTCCAGTCTGTGGAAGGATAAACATAGTCAAGTGGAAAGAACCTTGTATTTGTCACTAGTAAATTTTGCAACTGTGAATAAGGCATTTACCTTCTGTATGCTTCACAGAATCATAAGCTTGTAGCTGAAAGATACTTAGAGATATCTTATCTAATCCAACTCCCTTATTTTTCAAATAAACCGAAGGAAAATGAGGAAATTAGGGGGCAGTTAGGTAGCACAGCGGATAGAGCACCAGCCTTGAATTCAGAAGGACCCAAGTTCAAATCTGGTCTCAGACACTTAACACTTCCTAGCTGTGTGACCCTGGGCAAGTCACTTAACCCCAGCCTCAAAAAAAAAAAAAAAAAAAAAAAAAAAAATGAGGAAATCAGAAAAGTGAAATGTCCTTTCCAAGATCATCTAGCTACTATGCAACCAAGCTAGGATTTAAATCTAAGATCTTTAGATTCTTATTTCAGAGATATTTTCATTATGAAATAGCACATTTGTAAAAACAGGGCTTTGAAATCTCATAAAACTATCTATGATCTTCTGATTAAGAAATCTAAAGTCATTTTTGACGTTTTATCTCTTGATTTGCATAATGGTGTTAACTACAGTCTCTTTCCAGGATTCTGTGTCCCTGAACTATCACTATCTCTCTCTCTCTCTCTCTCTCTCTCTCTCTCTCTCTCTCTCTCTCTCTCTCTCTCTCTCTCTCTCTCTCTCTCTCTCTCTCTGTCTCTCTCTCTGTCTCTCTCTCTCTCTCTGTCTCTCTGTCTCTGTCTCTGTCTCTCTGTCTCTGTCTCTCTCTCTGTCTCTCTCTCTCTCTCTCTCTCTGTCTCTCTCTCTCTGTCTCTCTGTCTCTGTCTCTCTCTGTCTCTTTCTCTGTCTCTTTCTCTGTCTCTCTCTCTCTCTCTCTCTCTCTCTCTCTCTCTCTCTCTCTCTCTCTCTCTCTCTCTCTCTCTCTCTCTCTCTCTCTCCTTGTTCTACTTCTCTAATCTCTGTTTCAGTATATTTTCTTTTTTTTCCCTTTAAGTTGGAATTTCCTAAGTTTCAGTCCCTGGACCCAAAAGAACACTTCACGATTTTGTCTCTTATCTTTGTGTATATGATTCCCAGATCTCTGTCTTCCATACTAGCTCCCACACATCTACTTTTAACTACTGGATTGATGTACCTAGATTTACTTTGTAGTTTCAAACCTGCCTCAAATCACATATACTACCTGTTTCCCTCACTACTGATTCTTCTTTTAGACTCCTCCATTTCTAATATGATCATTTTCTTAATCATATAACATTAAAATTATATATTTGGTGACTTGTTCTTCCTTACTTCAACAAATCAGTGGGTGAATAATGCTAGTGTTTGTCACAATATTAGGCAAACCAGCATGATCTCTTAAAAAGAATAAACTTGGGAATCATGTGTGACCAAACCAAGGGAAGACACACTTGCCAATTAATTCCTCTCTAACTAATATATACAAGCCTTAGTAGTCGATGGCTTCCTTCTCCAGGGAAAAAGTTACACAGAGTAAATAATATCACTCACAGACTTTACTTTCTTTGTAGTAAAATCCTTAAAAGATAGGCAAAGTCAGAATATAGCTAATATAAAGTCCAATTAGATTTCCCTGAGCAAATTGAGCCATGTTTTTTCAAATGGAGATTTTGGTAGAACAATAATATAATAATATCTTTAAAAGAATGATATATTCCTTTATCCTGCCATTGCTACTCCAGGGTACAGGTTTAATTATGAGGCCAGTTAGATTGGGAACCAAGTGAAATTACATGACTAATGAATTTGACACATTCTTCTTTCCTCTGACACAGTCTTCTTTCATTTTCTTCAGAAAAAGGGGGGGGGGGAAACACATTTGAGGGACTCTAATCATCCCTTTCTTCAAATTTCCTTAGATTGTTTTGTAGGTTATCTTGGGGGGGAACACTTCTGCTAATTAAAAATTTAACCCTTTATCCATTTTATTCCATCATGAATTCATTTTATTTTTATCAGCAATCACCCTTGACTCTAAATACTATAGCATGAAGACCTTACACAAGCCTTCTATGAGGGTTAAGATACTCATTCCTCAGGGTCAAATTGAGCTCTGCAATGGTAGTCATAGGCACCAGCTCTGAAAATATATAATTATTTTTTCTAGACTTTGCTTGATAAATTTCTGTAGTAAGAAAAGTCTCCAAGGCAAGCCTGGAGTATTTCATTTTTACATAAGCTAAATCATAAGGAAGCAGAATGAAAATTTCTCTTATTACTCTCCTGGAAGGATTGAGATTACTTTTCAGCCAAGTGAATTCGAGGTTGACAGGAGTTATGCATGGGCTAATAGGGGGGAAAGGTTCAAAAGTATCAAAAGAAAACCATTCTTCAAAGATTTAGGCACAAGTAACATCAATACGAGGAATTGCTCTTGAAAGTAGAGACAATGTTGAATTAAAGCTACCACATTACTGGATTCAAATGTGAATTTTGCTACTGACTACTTGCAACCACTTTGCCTCATTTTACTGATTTATAAAATTAAAAGATAAATTGGATGATCTCTAAAATCTCTTCTAATTTTATATACCATAAAATGTTTACTTAAAAGAACTATCCTAAGTGGTAATTAGTCCCAAACAGGGCTCCTGTCATATCCAAAGTATTGAAGTAATTAAGCTTTTCTACTCTCTTCCCAGGGCACTGCTTAGTCTAATAATGTTCCAGCTAAACAATGAAATAGTTTTTAATAACAATACAGCAAATTAGTTTGTTCTTCCTTCAAAAAATTAACAAGACAAGGCAGCAGGGTGGCTAAGTAGATAGAGCACCACCAGCCCTGAAATCAGGGGGACCTGAGTTCAAATCTGATCTCAGACACTTAACACTCCTTAGCTGGGTGACCCTGGGCAAGTCACTTAACCTTAACTGCCTTAGCAAAAAATAAATAAATAAATAAATGACATAAAGAGCGGACTTCTCTAACTAATAAATCAGAAAGACCAGAGTTCAAATTCTACCTCAGATATTTACCAGTTATATAACCCTCGTCTAGCACCCCCTCTAGCTTCAGCTTTGGCTTCTGAAAAAGAAGAGGTTTGAACTTAATGGCCTCTAAAGTCCCTTCTAGGTATAAATTTAGGATGCTATGATAATTAGCCAGCTAATATTGACATTAGCCAGAGGTTGGATTTACTACAACATACTCTCAGTGTTTAGTTGATTCGAGTTCAAAGTAGAATTTTAGAATTTTAGAATTAGAATGGACTTGACACACCATGTAATAAAAGATCTTCAATTTATATATGAAGAAACTGAGACCCAGAAGGATTGGGATTTGCCAATACTATAATGAGATAGTGAGATCAAAGACTCTTCGAGCCTTTTTTGTCCCTATATCATGGGCTGAGGCTATACTAGTTTTTAGTTCTCATGTATAAGAGCCATTGTTTCACTATAGGAAATTGAGAAACCTGAGGAAAATAGAAGAAGAAATAATGCTAAAATATCCACTCAATTCCACATGATCTTAAAATAAAAGCAATCAGAAGAGTTCAGTTTACATAATCCACAATCACCAGGGGGAGTAATTAACTTCAGGTGAGAGAGGAAAAAGGAAAAAAAAAAAAAAAAAAAAAAAAAAGACATTTCATTCATTGGGTTACCATCTGGAGGCAGAAAAAAAAAAAAAAAGAAAAAAAAAACTGGCTGATTGAATAACAAACAAGTGAAGAAAGCAAATGAGCCAGGTTTTTGGCTTCCCAGAGTTAACAAAGTAGTTAGAATTTATTAGATATACCTTACAAAATAATATTATAGCTTACAAACTTATTACTGAGCTACATCATTAGATGTTTCACAAAGATTTCTCAGAAGGCATATTTAATTTTTAATACACCTTGCCTTCTTATGTATCCAATTGTGGAGGAGTGGGGGTAAAAGATTCCTTGGGCTTTTGAGATAAGAAACTACTACAAAGAGGAACATATATTTCAGAGGCAAAATTCCAAACAGCTGAGATGAAAATTCCCTTTTGTCTTTTTGTGTAAGCTAGTTACCAACTCTGAAAAATGAATATAACAATTTCTAGTGGGCATTGTGAGCAGCTACAATTCTCTTTTAGTAAATGCACAGAATCCAGGTGACTGATCTAAGAACCCCCCCTCCCAAACCAGTAATGAACATAGTCCACAGAAATCTGACTCATTCCAATAAAACACAAGCCAAAATTATCCCCAAATGTATTTAAAACCTAGTTACCTAATTGCCATGGTCTCTACTGTCTCAGACATATAATTAGAACAGCTACCTCTCAGAAGGTTGGGTTAAATGCTATTCAGCAAGTATTACACTGGTGGTTCTGTTTGGTGAATATTTGTTAAGGTAATTCCTATTTAGAATAACATGATCAATCCAAGCTGGGATTATTATCAGCCTTGCTAGGTTATACTGTCACACAGATGGCACAGATCCATGAAAGATTCATTATCCTTTCCAGTAGTCAATTTAAGTTGTGAAAATACTAGCAAAATTGTACGTTTGCTCTCTTCTGGGGAATTTGTAAAGCCTATTCATTTCTCCTAATGTCTTCTAAGTACCGGGGAAAACTGGCATCAAATCAATAGCCCAATTTAAAAAAATAAAATCTTACCCCAAAACCAAATCTCTAGCTATGCTAGGTAATAATACCTTATTTAGTCACACACCCTTCTGTAAAGATATTAAAACTATCTATGAGTTCCTAGCCAGATTCTTCTAGTCCAGGTCCCTGAAGGCAAATTAAGCACTGATGAAAAACTAGACCAATTCTTTCAGGATACTATGGTTGCTATCCAATCCAAGTGAGCATTTCTTAAGCACTTAACAATGTGCAACGTGATAATAATACAAATACTAAATAAAAACAGTACTTTTCCTCAAGGAGAAATTATATTCTATTCTCAGACAAGGATTAAGTACCTTAAGCACTAGTTGACCCTCATTAAGGGTATGTCTGTTCCTCATAAACGCTTTGGACAAAGATGGCTGCCTGCCACTGTCTGCTTCCTTTTACCATGAAAGAAAGGTTAAGTGATTGGTTTAATGTTGTAACTGAGCCTGGAGAATACTTAGGAAGTGCCTCTATTCATTTACTTACTCATTTTTTTAAAGTGTGCCCTTCACACAGTTTGCTCCAGGGCACAAGTGGTGAAAAATAGAACCTGGACTGTAATAAGTTACAGGTCACATAACAATAGCAATAAACAACTTAAATTCATTTTTAAAAGATAGGGGTTACTGTTAACTCCTGGGGAGGCCCAGCTAGAAGAAAGAGATGAAGACAGAAAAATCAATCTTGGATTACGTGTGGGAAAGCAAACTTTTTGTTTTGAGTTGGCTAACTATATTGAATCATACTGACGTTCAAAAAGTAAAAACTTCAAGCCAAACAAAGAAATCCTTGAAAATCATCAATAAATGGCCAAATAAGTTATAGTAAATAAGTGTGATGGAATACTACTCTGTTATAAGAAATGATAAGCTTGATGATCTTAGAAAAACATAAAAATACTTGAATGAAATAATGAAGAGCAAAGTGAGCAAAATCAAGAGAACATTGTATTCAATCACAACAATATTGTTTTAAGAAAAATTCTGAATAAGTTATTTTGACTATTACAAATACCCAAATTAACTACAAGGTTCTATATCCAAGAAAGAACGAATAAATAGAAGTACGTAAGGAATGGTTTTATATATGTGTGTGTAGGTACAAGTCTTTATACATGGAACAGCAATAATAGTTATGGGCATGACAATAGTTAAAATCTGCATTAACATTGAAACAACCATCTCTAAAGTGGAAAGTTCATCTAATTAATCAATGGTTCCCATACCAACTAGTTTTCTTTTTTCCAACTAATTAATTTAAGGAGGAGGGGAGTTATATTAAAGAGTTACTTTGATATTATACTGATTGGATAAGAAGTACCTATAGATTTCTGAGTTTGAAAAAAAGTATTTCACAAGTCACATCATGTGGAATCAATGGTCTGTTACTGCTTTTCATCTTTGTCAAGTTCAATAGCACAAGGGTCCTTAAGATTTAATGAGCCTCATCTGCTGAGTGAAGGTTTCAGCCTCCTTTATTTCTTCTGAAGTTATAAAATGACTCATATGAAAAATGAATGCTATCCTCCTCTAGGGTGATTAGAAATACTAACTGGTTTACAACAACAGTTTGCTTCATTGGGGCATTACAGGGTACCATTGTCAATCCAAACCACTTCTCCCATGCTAGGATGACAATCCTGTCTCCTTTTTAAATATGTGGGATAACTCCCTGTGGATTTAAAAACAACAAGCAAACCCCCAAGACCAGAAACATAGAACATATTGGACTGATAACACTATGCAACAGGATTCAAGTCTCTTGAGGTGTCATTATTATTTCAGATCTGAACAGAATAACCACTCACTTCATCCAGAAAATAAAGTGGTCTGGAAATAAGATCTATGAAAAGATAGCTGTCGAAGCAGTAATTTTCTAAGAAGGTAAATTACAATTAGACTGCTGGAGAAACATGCAAGAAATAATCAGCATACTAATTTAGTGGAAGCAAATAGACCCCATGAAAAAGAAGGGGAAAAACTTCCCTCTAACAAAAGTAAATGCTCATCTATTCAGAAAGGATTGCATTGAATAGTATATCTATTCCTACATAGTAAATTTCCCTGAGGGAAAAATGTTTCTTCCCTTTGAAAAAGCTTTAATCAATTTTTCTATTTGTGTATTACTGCAAATGGCCACTCACAATTCTAGCATTTGTCAGGAAAATTGTGTGCTCTTATGGCAGCAGTACAAATAGGTTCAAGGTTCCCTTCTCGTGCCCACAGATCTAATTCCTTCTATAAGACCCCCAAAACATTTGAATGTCTTTATATAATAAGTTTGTATGGCTAGATCCAAATGAACAAAAGTAACACACACATACACACACGTTATATAAGTAGAGAAAATGATCTAGATAATTCAACTGAACTTTTCCCTTCAATTACAACTATTTCTTTGGCAAGTCTATGATTTAGTCTTGATTTTTTCAGGAAACTATATCAGCAAATTACTTTATTTGTACAGAGCTGATCTACTCTAATGGGACTTTCTATATACCACAAGTATTTATTGAGCACCAATTGGGTGCAAAGCACTGTGAGAAATGAAAAGGAATATTGGGTCCATTCTAGTGGCAATGAACAATTATGTACATGGAGGGCCTCCCTAATAGTATGGTGGTATAATTCTGAATAGTTACCTTGTTAAGCAGGCTTTATAGGATCCTAGGATACCTAGAAGTGAAAAGGGCCTTAGAAATCACCTGATCCAAGTCACTTATTTTACAGAGGAGGAAACTGAAAATGAAAAAACTGAAAATCATAGATGGTACTTCAGCTCAGTTTATCCTGACTCCAAAGCTCTATCCACTCCATCATAATTCAAAATGCAAAACACTGACAAAACAGGACTTTGAGATTCATAGAAAACCTGGAAATTTCTTGACTAAATTGAAAGGACTGTGGTAGGTAATTCAGTAACTTTGATTTCCTCCTGAGGCAGGAAACCACAGTTCAAGATGATGTAACTATCAAAAAACTAATGTAATCTTAGGCAATATCATAATGTTGACTGATATTGGATCTATAGCCAGCTAAAATGCTAGATCTTTTTCATAGGCTAAGGAAACCTCCAGGCAGACCTTCTGGTATTGTTGTCCAATCTTTTCATCTGTATATGACCCCATTTGAGGTTTTCTTGGCAAAGATACTGTAATGGTTTATCATTGCTTCTCCAACTCATTTTACATATGAGGAAACTGAGATAAATAGAGTTAAATAACCTACCCAGAGTCACACAGCAATCAAGGATCTGAAATCATATTTTAACTTAGGTTTTCCTAACTTCAGACCCGGCAACTCTATCTACTATGCTACCTACCTGATTGATGGCAGGACAAGTTCAAATTTATCCTCTTAAATTTATTATTATGGTGCTGGGTAAGTAATTTAACTTCTGTTTCTCTCAGTTTTCTCAACTATAAAATGGGAATACTCCCAAAGAAGAGCAAATGACATCATTGTAAAAGTGCTCAGCATAGGACCTAGGTGTCACAGAAAATATTATTATTATTATCTGCTTCTAGGGGAGTTAGGGAAGGGTCCCAGTAATTCAATAGACTTTCTGTGTAAAGTAGATTATTCACCATCAAGAAAATTAAATTTTCTTAAGTAGATAAAGTTATAGAGTCATAGAAATGGAAAAAAATAACTAACCAAAAAAGCCTGTATCTAAGTACTAATCTGATTTTACAAGGATGAAATCCTAGCTAGGCATGAATCTGCTATAATACTTTTGCTATTTTCTCTATAATAAGAATGATTTGTGTCAGTATTGCCAGATATTTGGGGTTAGTTTCTGTGTTTTTATATCCAGTTGAGATAGTATTACCATAGTTTGTGGGTATTGAAATGGAAAGGTCTAGAGTTTGTTTACTTTCTGATATAAAGAAACAAATCATAGCATATTGGATAGATAATAGAAGTGTTGGAAGTAAGGAAGCCCTGAGTTGTAGTGCTCTCTCAATTAATGCTAGCCATGTGATCCTGATGAGGCTGTTTCTTCAATTGGAAAATAGGGGGGGTTGACTTGGAAGGTCCTTTTCTGCTCAATGATACAATAAGTTCTCTTGTCAAAATATATAAAAAAGAATATAAACATTCTCCTTTGTTGTATCATGGAATTCTTTGGTATTCTGGTAAAGACTATGGATGCATTCTTAGAATAATAATTCTAAATCCATAAAACAAAGCATATCAGATTATGAAAGAAACAATTTTGTTGAAATAGTTATCAAAATTTTTTTTAAGTTCCTAGACCTCAGATTTAGAAACTGCTATAAGTAGGAGAGTCAAAAAAGGACTGGCTGGCTACACTTTATGGACTCACATCCATGTCAAAAGCTGAAGAAACAGTGACACTCTCCAAATATTTTGAAAAATGTGGTGAAACTGGAAGAGAGATGGACTTAGAGTCATTTGGCAGGCATGAGTCTGAATCCTAGTTCCTCTACTTATTCATTTATAGCCTCAGGCAAGTCCCTTTGCATGTCTCAGTCTCTTGTCTCCTCATCTGTAAAGTGGCAGGAGAGGACAGACTCAGTGATTGCTAAGATCTCTTTCAGCTTAAAAAAATTTTTTTTTAAGAGTTAACCCTGAAGCTCTCTGTGGCAACAGAAATTTACAAAAATCATTCCTATAGGTTTGGAATTTTCTTATTAAATGAATGTACGTAAACCTCCATACTGGGGAAGTCAAGAGCTTTTGATGATCTAGTAGTGCTTATTCTACAGATCTAAATAGCCTGAATAGCCATAGTGAATGGTCTGTAAGTGGGCTCCCATTAGGGGATTAAATTCCTAGGAAACATTAAGAGTTTACTAATATACCTTGCATGTAGTAATCATTCAATAAATCTGTCTTGGTAGGGATTACCTTCAGTCTGAGTTCTACCACTTAACACCTTACCCTCTTTAGGTCATTATTTTATAACTCTTGGTCTTGACTATTCTATCAATATCCTTAGGCACAAAGGTGAGAAGTGATCTTCCTAAGGCCATAGAGCTAAAATGAACAATCCAAATTTGAACAGAATCTCTGATTCTTTTGTCTCCTCTTCCCACAAACCTGCTTCTATTTTGCTAAAGTCTCAGAATTTTTCTTTGCATTTTGAAACAATGATAAAGCGTCATATCTGTTAATTTAATAAAGACAGCACCAAGATTTCACTAGAAATGTGACATATTAGCTTAATTAAAATTTACATATAGCCTTGTGGAACTTTGTGTACCGTTAATTGTATTGGATGGGCATTATATCAAATTGTTTAATGGTCCCAGAAACTTACAATTCCTATAACCAGGGACCACATCCATTATCCCAAAGAAAGTATAGTTTTATTTGAGGGAATTATCTCTGAATTTAGAAGGTTCAGCATAATATGTCTCACTAATAGAATACAAACTCATTGAGGGCAATAATTGGGCTTTTTTTCCCCCCATGGACAGGTGTCACACCAGGCATAGTGTGTGGCATAAAATATACATTGAAAATGGTTTTGATTATATTTCTATATCACATCTGAGCAAGAAAAATAAAACAAGAATGAACCAACTTGACATCCATTAATCAGGAAAGAAGTGTGCTTAAAGAACAATTTGCAGAATTCCAAGCCAAATGGAGCAATAACATGCAGCCTCTAAACAAAATAAAATATTCCCCAATCCTGAACATCTTGAAATTATATATCTAGTTCCCCCTGCCTTGTTCTCCAACATGGAGTTCAGAAAACTGAAAGTTTACTTCCATTTCCTGTCCTCCGCAGAAATTAAACCTTCGGATCCATTAGAAGAATAATTAAAGGAAAGAATGACATAAAGAAGGAACTTCTTGTTTGTGCTGCAATACTTTATACCATCAAAAGTATGTCATGATTCCACCATGAAGCATGTCTTGGATAGGTCAGTGGAAATCTTGTCAGAATATGTATTAGAGAACCAACAGACTGGGGCTTTATATTTTATGAACTGCTGAAAGAACTTCCCTTTCATTAGGAAATAAAAAGTAGAAGAAATATATGAGCATATTCCTAGAACAAGAAGAAAAAGTCCAATGTATCAGGAAGAGTGCAAAAAAGAAAGATAGAACTGTATGGGTATATAGGTGGCAAAATAAATCTAAGAGATGGAGGGCTGATATTAATTAAGATATTAAGATAAAGACAGAGGTTTTTAGACTGATATTAAGAAAAGAGAGGCTTATAGACAATGAAATGGATATTTTATATTTAAGTTATAAACCCAGATTACCCCACTGACAACAATTATTTTGAAAAGGCTATTCAAGATCTGGAATCAAGTGGTAGTTTAGAGCTGTCAGAGTGAGATTTCCTAAAAGATAAACTAACCAATTTACTTTTCTCACAACAGGCCCACATTATGCATACAAAGTAAGTCAGAGATAACAGAAAGATTTCATATTGGTCCAATTCTAGAGCAGCACTCTTTGCAGTAGCCAAGAACTAGAAACAAGATGAGTGCATTAAGAAATGAATGTGAGGATTGGGGAGAAATATGGTAAGATTTGAATGAACTTAAAGTAAACCAAGCAGAACAAAGAGAACAAAGACATAATGACTACACAAATGTAAATGAAAATTTCATTCTAACAAGTTTGAACTCAGAGTAATGGAAAACCAATGAAGGTCACTGAAAAGAGACAATGAAATATACTGTCCCTCCCAGTGAAGAAGTTGGTTACTACTATAGGAAATGTATGAAACATGGCATATGTCATAAGATAAGTTTTCTGATTTAAATGTTTGAAATTGTTTTTCTTTGTCACAAGGAAGGATTTGATCTATTGGGGTGGAATGTCTGGAAAACAACTAAATAGTAAATTTTAAAAAGAGAGAGAACAATAAAGCATACTTTAAAAGTCAAAAAGAACATACCAACTCCAAACCAACTCAATAAGCACTTATTAGGTGCCTACATTGCCAGGCACTCCACTAAGTTCTGGGGATACAAAAAAAAAGTCAAAAATAATCCCTGACCTCAGAGAGCTCACGGTCTAATGGGGGAAGGGGAAAGATAATATATAAACAACTGTGTTAATATGATAACAATATATTAAGACTATTTCTAGACATAATATCCAAGGGAAGGCATTAACACTAAGAAAAATTTTAAAAGGCTTCTTTCAGAAGGTAGGATTTTAGTTGAGACTTGAAGGAATCCAGGAGGCAGAGATGAGAAGTCACACAGGACAGTCAGATGATGAAGTATCTCTTGTGACTAGCAGCAAAAAGGCAGATTCATTGGATCAGAGTATGTAGGATTAAGAACATTGGAATGGTTGACGGTATGGTTTTTGAAAGTCTATAAATATCAAATAGGTGACCATATCAGATTCTAGAGATTATAGAGGAAGCCACTAGAGTTAATTGAATAAAATGTATGTTATCATTAAGTTCTCTAAGAAATGAGGGCACTGTGTCCTGAAGGGGAATATAAAAGACCAATTTATGAGTAAATCATCTTATAGCATCCTTTGAATCAGAATTTCTAAATTCTGGTCCTAGCTCTTCTACTGACTTTGCCACTTTTGGCAAGTCATTTGACCTATATCTTTGGTTTCTTTGTCTTTAAACAAAAGAGGTTCAACTTGATGACTAGTAAGGTCTCTTCAACTTTATGCTCCCACATGGTGTGATTTAAGGGCTATGTTCTCTTCCCACAATAATAGGTCTGGGTATATTTGGCCCCAATGAGGTGTCAAAATAACTGAATTATACCATTAGTTGTCTCATCTTTTAGTCAAATTTTACCCTCTGTAGGTGTCCCTCTTTTAAAGTGCATGCATAACTGGACAAGATAATGTCTTAAGTTACTAACTTAATAATAAATATATGTAGAATACAGGATTGATGGTCTCTGAGGGCTCTTCAAAATCTAGTTCTTTGATCCTGTGGGAACTCTCTCTGAACAATGTTCTCAGTTACATAAAGATAGTACAGAAAGAAAATGAATATTGGAAGGTGGAGAAAAGAGGTAAGGCAGAACATACTGAGAGGCATTGGGAAAATGAATAGGCGCAGTTGAAAAAAAAAATCCGTTGACTTCACAATTCTGCCTATAGCTGCCTCTGACTGGGGTGCAGATAACACTAGCATAAGATGTCAGAAAGATAGAAAAAGGAAAAATTTTAATACCAGATGACACATTCTCATGTACTACATAAGATGATGAAAAGGTAAGAGAAAACAAGATACGAACGTGTATTCTTTTGCTATGAGAGATCCTACCATCACTACTATCACATTTCCAAAAAAGAAACAAAAAAATGCAAAAGATTGTCCCAGGAAGATCAAATGTGGTCAGAAAAAAATTGAAAGTATAAACAGGAGGCACAATATTAGGAAAGAACTAATAAAATCGATAATAAATCGTTACTAAAGAAAACTATTGCAAATGAAACCAGAGTCCATGCATTTTTCCAAATTCTATTTTCTTCAATAGTTATATATCAAATATTCTTGGACCTTGAAAGAGAAAGTTTTCCAATCCAGAGACCTAGAAGAACATTTTTAGTATTTTAGAAAAAAGTAAGAGAAGCATGTATGACTCAATTACTGCTAGAGTCAAAATTATTTGGCTGGATGAGCAAGAAGAACATTACTCGCTCCTGTGCCTCACTTGCTAAGGGCTGATGGAATACTTAGTATAATGTCTGCATACAGATAGTAGTGCTACCAAGGGAATTAATTATTTGGTTTGTGCATGTCTTGTGATCATGTCTCTGAAAAGAAGTCCCCAAACAACCCTGTATACAGGTCTACCAGTGTTCCACTTTAGGAGGCTATTGTGTTCTCTGAAGTAGACAGAAAAACATTCAATTGTTCCTTCCACATTTAAATTGTGAGAGGCAGGGCAACAACAACAACCAAAAAAAAAAAAAAAAAAATCGGGAAAGGTAGGGGAAAGAGCAGGCTAATTATCAAATCAAAGTCATTCCTGTGTCTCATTTTGTGTTTCTTGATGGCCTTTGCCAAATTATTTACTATGCCTCCCTTCTTGCATTTTGAAGTGGTTAATCACATTTATCTAGTTTGTGTGCACTCTGTAGGATGAAATATGTTAGAAAATGTCCTTGAAAAACACAGAGATCATAAAAAGAAAAATTAGGATCATAGGAACATAAATTTTGAGCTAAAAAGGACTGTGGAGAACATATAGTCCAGCCTCCTTATTTTACAAAAGAGGAAGGTAAGGACTAGAGAATTGAAAGAACTTTTCCAAGGTCACTCAAGAAATAGAATTTGAACTCAGGTTCTTTGACTTCAAATCCAGTGTGGGAACACACTTTTTATATCAAGAAAGATGTCCTGGATTTTTTGTATTATTTCAATTTTCTAAGATAAACAGAATCATGCACCTCTTGGACATACATAAATGTTCATAATATGAATTAACGAATATGCTGATATTAGATTAATTAGGAACAAATATATTCTTTTTGCTTCTTAACAGGCATTAACAAAGGTAATTATAATTCTGTTTAACATTTCCATAGATGGTCCACTGTTACTAAATCATATATTGAATTTTTTCCTTTTCTTACATATTCATGGATATATTTATGTATACATAAACATGTATATGCACACACACACCACACACATATATATATAGGACATGCATTTTGGGAACTAATTTTTATCTTTTTGTTATTCAGTCATATATGACTCTATTTGGTTATTGGGTGTTTCTTTTTTTCCTTTGGTATAGATACGGACTAGTTTGCCACTTCTTTTTCCAGTTCATTTTATATATGAGAAAGTAGACAAACAGGATTGACTTGACCAGAGTTACCCAGCTAGTAAATATCTGAGGCTGGATTTGAATTCCTTACTCTAGGCCTGCTGCTCTATTCACTGAACAACCTAGCTGCCCAATTTTTATCTGCAAATCATCAAATATTTATTCAACAATTTTACTATGGGTATGATGCTTTTAATAAAAAGAATATAATATGACCTCTACCTCTGAACATTTTACAACCAAACGGGGGAAAGGACATGAAGATTAAAAACACATGTCAATATATGATACTATTCAGAAGAGTAGTACAGACAATAAACCTGAGAATGCATGGGAGAGATCACTTTAGTACAGAGAAAACTTCATGGAAGATACTGGAATTAAGCTGAGGCTTAAAGGATAGACAGACAGAAGAGGAGTGAAATTCTTACAGGAGAAACTTGACTTTATTATTTAAATCATACATGAGCAAATCTTGTTTCTAGCAAGATAATAACTTCTTTTAGGACAGAACTACAGGGCTAAAAATCTACCACGTAACAGGTCTAAATAAATTATAAATGAATTGTTAAATTGAGTAATAGAGGAGGATTTTTATTTTTCCATCCACTTCCCAAATTCATTTTTTTGTCTCGAATAGCACACATTCCCAAGACAAAACAGGGGAAGGGAGGAATAATTGGGCATGTAGTCAATACTTACAACTAACGTTAATTAACCCACATAGGGATTAACTCAAAACTTTATCTTTATTAATACAGTGCCCTTACTTTCCTAAAAATAATTTTGTCTTCTCTCCCCCAACTTTTATCAATACCTATCATCTTATACCAAGGTTTCTTAAACTTTTTCTACTTACAATCCTTTTTCACCCAAGAAAGGTTTTATGCAACCCCACGAATATAGGTATATAAAAAGGGCATATAAGTCATATGTTAGAACTGAGGTACAGCTTGTCCAACTGTGACTGATCAGACTAATACGAGCTTTGAATGCTCTGCCATAGGTTAGACACAAACAGACCCTATGAACCTTTGGGGTGGACTCTCTAACTTTGTGCATTTCAAATTTTCTAATGAAATAGATGTACTTGTTTATTTTTAAATAAAGCTTGACAGAATATTTGATACTGCAGGACCTAGAGCATCTTCAACATTTTTCAGAGTTGATCGATATTTTAATATTTTACAACCCACATAGTTTAAGAAGTTTTGATCTCTGCTAAACCTTTAACATTTGAACATGTGCTATCTTAAATGTCTGTTAGTCTTATCTCTATCATAGGATTTTCAACTATTATTAATAGTAATAATGACTAAATTAATGCTAATAATAGTAGCTAGCATTAATACAACATTTTTAAGTATACAAAAGACTTTTCATATGTAAATTTATTTGGCCCTCACAGCACTATGGGGCTAAATGCTATTATTATTCGCCTTTTATAGCTGAGGAAATTGATTGTGAGAGAAGTTGTGACTTGCTCAAGGTAAAGTATCTGAAGTCATATTTGAACTCAGATCTTCCTTTATTCAAGTCTAGTACTCTATTTACGGTACTACCTTGAGACCAAGGACCATATCCCACAACTGTTTTGAGTTTTACACTGTGAACATCTCACATCACTGCTAAGTACTTAATATACTGTTTGAGGAATAGAAGAGTGGGTGATTAGTCTTAAGAGATCTTGAAGATTTGGTCAAGAAAAGTGTCATGTTCTGGTTCTTAGGTGCTCTTCTGCTCTTCACATAAATTCTTTAAGGAGGAGGGCATCTCACTTGATTGTCTCCTGTTCCTTCAGAAAAACCTAACAAGGGTAAATTACCACATGGTACCCTAGGTCAATGCTTAGGGCTATTTGTGAATCTAATCTGGATATGATTTGGTATTCGTTCTTTTAAAATCTAAAGATATCCCTTTCCCCCTTTCTTTTATGATTACCTCTTTTTAACTCAAAGATCCTAATTTAGAGAACTTAGGTTCTGTTGTCATGAAAAAAAAGGTATACTCACGGACCTCAAGATTAAAGAATTGATGTGAATCTTAGCACTGTAATTGGCACATAGTGAACACAAATTTTTTCCTCTTTTTTCTTCATCCTTGTAAGGAATGAATCTCCCAAAAAAAGATTTTGTAAGTCTCTATTTCCTCTAAAATCCCTGCAAAAAATGAAGTCCTTATTTCCTCACTAGTTTTTCCTTCAATATCTCAGATTTCCCTTTATATGCAGAGGAAGCTGTGAATAATCCTCATATTCTATATACTCATTCTGCTTCCCTCATTTTTATCTTTCCTTCTGAATCACTTTAAATTTACTTATGGTTTCAACTTAAGCTTCTTACCCTTATCAAAATTCTTTCTAACTCATGTTTCTCCTAATCTCCCCTTGTACTTTATACACTGTTCGGGTTTTTTTTCCCCCCTAATAAACGTTTAATGCATTTTCCTTGTCATTGCAATCTAATAATGAATATAATACTTGATGGAGAATCAGATGTGGCATCTACTGCTCTCTCTAGTAACTTGCTATATGAACTAGCACATCATGTCCTTCTTTTTTCTTTATTTTCTAATTTGCAAAGAGGGTGTATGTGTGTGTGTGTGTGTGTGTGTGTGTGTGTGTACCTGCATAGTGTCTAATCAGAGGGATATTGAAAGAATTTTCTTTTAAAAGGGAAGAACACAGCTAGGTGGTGCAGTGGATAGAGTACCAGCCCTCAGAAGGGCCTGAGTTCAAATGTGACCTCAGACACTTAACAATTCCTAGCTTTGTGATCCTGGGCAAGTCACATAATCCCAATTGCCTCAGCAAAAATAAATAAATAATAAAAGGGAAGAACAACAACAGGAGAAAGAAAGCTGACAATATAGATCAGATACACAACAACAGGAGAAAGAAAGCTGACAATATAGATCAGATACTTAAATCAGCTTGGGAGTTTGAGAAGGCTGCACCTGGAAAAAAATATAATATCATCTTTTTTTTTTTCTGTTTTCCACTAACAACTTTTTAACTCTTAAGTGTCTTCACTGATTCCTTCCTGGACTCTCTTCTTATCACTCTCTTTGCCCTCTCATTTGGTGATCTTATAAACTAATATACTCAGCTGTGATATTTATGTAAATAATTGATCCATCTTAATATCCAGTCACAATTTCTCTCCTGAATTCCAAGCCTACATCATCAAATGGTTATTACAACTTTCAATCTAGAGGGCTCATCAGCATCTCAAATTAAACATATGTCATACAGAACACATCTGATTTTCCCCTGGTTTGGGGTCCTCCTCCAAATTTCCCTGTTTCCACTGAAGGCATAACTACCCTTTTAGTCACTCACTTTAACAATCTTGGAGTTATTTGGCTTTGATCTCCATCCCCTCTCCATATCCGGTCACTTGCCAACTTTTATAACATAGATTCTCAATCCACATCCTTTTCATATCCTTCTCTCCATCCACATAGGCTTCATTACTAGCTCCCTACACATTACATTTTGTCTGGACTAGTATAATAGACTCCTAATTATTCTCTGTGTTTCCAAGCTAGCCCCTATCTAATTCAACCTTAACAGAACTGCATAAATAGTCTTATTGGGCACAGTCTCACCATGTCCTCATAATGCTGCATCAAGAAATAGAAGCTCAAATAGATTTTAAAAATTACTTAAAACATGCAGTTTATATATAAAAACAATTCAAGAAATATATGACTAAGATGTAAACTGCCTTATGTGTTTACGTACTTATCTATGGACATATATATGCAAAAAGTCACAGTTATGGGCATCTAAGAGTGCCATACTTTTTACTCCATTCCAAATATTCAGAATAAGTACACTAAACTTTGCACCAACAAAGGTATAAATAGAAACTGGAACTGTGCTCTCACTGATAGAGGGAACTCTTTATCAATCAATACAAGGCAGTATCTTCTTTATGTTTTAGATACAGTGATTTTCCCAGAGCAATGAAAAATGACTTGCTCAGAGTCATATAGCTAGACTGTCAGACAGAGGTTTCCAAATTTTCTTATTTCATAGCATCCTTATTATCTGAGTAATTTTTTTCATGGCACCTTTAGGCCAAAAGAAATATCTAAGAATTCCATTTATTAAATAGTTACTATAAAAATTGAAAATATTTCACAGTGCTCCTGTGAGTTAGCTGCAGTTTGCAATTTTAGGTCCCTGGTGTTAAGAGGAAGATCTTGAACGTGGGTCTTCCTGGGTATCTCCCTATCCATTAGTTCACACTGCTTCTCTGCCTCTATCAACAGAGATTAAATATAAAAGCCAAATATGAAGGCATTCATAGGGAAAGATGAAACAATTTCTCTGCTCTATGGGTTCAGATATAATTAATCTCAGCAAATGGGCTTTAGATGAAAACAATGGAATGAAAAATATTTTGAAGTCAAAAAAATAAATGTCCTCTTCATTTCTATTTGTTATGGGATTTAATCATTGATTTCAGTGTATTCAACAGTTTCTAACCCAAAGTACATTACTGAATAAAGTAAGTCACACAGTGTGACAAGGCCAGGAGTTGGCTATCTCTACTTTACCTTAGCTGGAGATGTCTAATATGTTCTAATGTAATCATTAATTTGGTACTTTTCCCCCTTATTTTCATTTTGGAAATTCTTTTACCTGCCAAATGCCTATTGTCTCTTGAAACATTTCTTAAGGCTTCCAATAAGATTTAAATTAATATCAATTATTTGAAATACAACATTTAGCATGTGGTGTCTCCAAACAAGAGTCTAACCTTCATCCTGAAATGATGGTAAAAGAATATTGTGGAAAAAATCATTCTCTTGAGTCCCATTTTTATAGCTCCCTTCTGTCATTCCACAAAGTATGCACGCACAATACAGAAGGCCACAGATTTTGAAATCTGTTTTCTCCAAAAAGACAAGCTTATTAATGGCTGAAATTTGAGACAAATTGTCCAGCAGAGAGCTGAAGTGAGACTTCACTGCTTCCATTCTATTTCCCCTGTATGTTCTGTGTGCTAGATTTCTCTTTTAAGGACCATTCCTCAAGGCCAAATCACTCTGATCCTCATTGATTGATCAACAATAAGTCCCAGACTAAGTTTCACTTAGTCATTATTTGGGATCTGATTGGCTCAGAGTGAGTGTAAATAGCAATTGTTTTTCTTTTGGCTAGAAGCCTTGAGGGCCTTCCCCTCCCAAATCCATTTATCCCTCCCTTCCTTCCTTCCTTCCTTCCTTCCTTCCTTCCTTCCTTCCTTCCTTCCTTCCTTCCTTCCTTCCTTCCTTCCTTCCTTCCTTCCTTCCTTCCTTCCTTCCTTCCTTCCTTCCTTCCTTCCTTTCCTTTCTTCCCTTCTCTTCTCTTCTCTTCTCTTCTCTTCTCTTCTCTTCTCTTCTCTTCTCTTCTCTTCTCTTCTCTTCTCTTCTCTTCTCTTCTCTTCTCTTCTCTTCTCTTCTCTTCTCTCTCTCTCTCTCTCTCTCTCTCTCTCTCTCTCTCTCTCTCTCTCTCTCTCTCTCTCTCTCTTTCTTTCTCCCCTTTCATTCCTCCCTCCCACCTCTTCCTTCTCTCCCTTATCTTCCCACCTGCTTCCTCCCTCGATCTCCCTTCCTTCCTTTCTGATCTGATAAAAGAGGCCATTTTCTTTCTTACCCTTAATCACTAATTGGGCATTACTTCTGTCAAACTGAGTCTGGTTAAAGACCTCTGTTTAAAAAGGCCAAGATCTTCCATAGCATCCAGGGCTATCTCCAGTCATCCCGTATCTTTATCTGGAGGAGAGGCAGGTGACCTTGCCCAGCCCTCCCTCACTTAAATCAAATTCACTCCCAGGTCATGGCATCTCCTCCCTGATATCATAGTTCTCTTCAAGAATGAAGACTAGGTGTGGAAGTTCAATCCATTTTCCTAATTTACAAGAGCTGTCCCATCACTCCAGTGCTGAAAGACCATCTGTGGCTTCTCCATGTCCACTGAATAAAAATGAAACTCCTGTGGTGGGCGTTGGAGGTCTTTAACAGTTAGGCTTAATCTATCTTATCTCATACTAGTCTCTTTATTCTTGAGTCATACTAAATTACACCTTGTCCTCTGACCATATACAATATTTTTCTGCTTCCACATCTTTATTTATGTTGTCCTCTTCCTAGATAGCCCTCCATATTCCCCTTTTCTATATGTAGAGTTTGCTTAGCATTCAGAGCTCATGGAGAATGAGACTTTTGTTTTCTTTAGGCACTTGTGGAGAATAAGAGTAGCATGACAAATAGAGAGCTGGCTGTAGGGTCAGGGCAATGTGGATGAAAGTCCTTTAACCTCTCAGTGACTCAAGTATCTTTCTAAGACTTAAGTTGTAGAAAATTTCTTATTCCAATTAGTAGAGAGTGTCTCTTTAGAAAGAGGTCTCTCTACTTATAAAATCATAAATATAGGCAAGAAAGAGAAAAATGTAATTTTCATTAATTTATCTGTGTACCTGTGTGTGTGTATATTATCACAATAATTATGAACCTCTGGAGGCCAGAGACAGACAGCATCTAATTTATCATTGTATCTACCTGGATAAGGCTTAGTGTCTTACTGAGAAGTACACATAGTGTTGTTTTTTTTTCCCTAAGTACTGATTGAACTAATATTCCTTGGACCACTAAAAATGCCCTGTTTCTTCAGGTGGAAACATAAACATTCATACCAATCAAAATATTAAATAAAAGGCAGAAATATACTTTAAAAATGTCAAGACCAGCCTAATTTAAATGTGGGTGTAGTGGAAATTTCAGGATGGATACATTTAAGGTGAGCTTGACAAAAGAACCTGAAAAACAAAGCTTTTGGGGATACAGAGAGGTTTTAATATTTTGTTTGAGTCCTAGGGAAACATTTAAATCTTGTCAATTTAGCCTCATAATTGAGGAAGAAATAAGAAGGAATTAGAGAAAAGACTTTAAAGAAATGGGTTTTTAAAGAACTAAGTTTTGAAATTTCATTATTTCCAGGTACATCCCTGGAATAAAATAGCTGGAACTGAGCTAACAAAGTTTTAGACCCAAAGACATCCGGTTTTAATGATCAGATAAGAATGACTGACATGTTAGATAACAACCAAAGTAATGTTAGCTTCAGCTTATTTTGTATTACATTATAATATGAATGGATGTATCTATAACATGTGAACACATGTAAGTAAGCAAAGATAACACCTGGAATCTTAGCTGGTTATTCATTTATTAGACAAACTATTTCTTTACACAAGATAAAAAAGTAAATTTCAGCCTATCCTGGTTCTAAATTACAGCAAATCCTGAACTATATCTGAATTAATGATATTTTAAACTATGTAACAACGGTAGAAATGAAGCAAAATGGCTTAGTACATAGCAACCTAGATCTGGAGGCCAGAAAACCTGGCTTAAAGTCCTACCTTTGATATATTCTGGCTGTGTCACCTGATGCAAATCCCTGAACTTTTCAGAAACCCAGGTAATTTCCTAAGAAGCACAATTTTTGTCTCTGTGTGCTGGTAAAGAAAATCTCTTCTTTAGTGAAGCAAGATCAATATACCCCCCCATACACACACACACAAAAGAGACAGTAAGAAACAGAAACAGAGTGACAGAGACAGAGATGTGGGAATGGGAAGAAACCCTAATGATCAATGGTTTCAAATCTCATTCCCTACATTTATTATATATTTGATCATATATAAATTTCTCAACTTTTCTGAGCTCAGGGCAATTTCTAATAATCATTTGTTAAAATATCTACTACATACCAAGCTTCATTCCTGGAAAAGACAAAATGAGATAGTTTCTGCCCTCTAGGATCTTTTAATTTACCCAAGAGGGAAAAAAGTGTACATATATAAATATATGCAAAATAGACATAAATTATTTTTTATAAAAGACACTAAATTATAGATTCTAAAACTATAAATTATGGCAGTTTAAAATCTTTCTCAGTGGCTGGAAGTCCTATTCCAAAGTAATCACAGATCCATGATATCCTAAAATAAATATGTACATACATACTTTATATGTGTATATTTACATTCATATATATATGTATATATATATATATATACACAAACATACTCATAATTATCTCATATATTCACATGGTACCATATTTATACGTGCATATAAATAAGTGAAATCATCAAATAGAAAGTGTTCTATGAATATTTGGGTTGTTATTATATGTTCATGTATATGATAGTTTGAAACTAGTTGAAAGGTATTATATCTGGAATGAAAAAGGAAGAAGAAAAGAAGTTATCTCATAATTGAGAGAATGATTTAGGGCTTACTTTTGCTCTTTAAGATATGAGTATCAAAATGTATGTTTGCAAAATGTATTCTAACAATGGTGTTGGTGATTAAACATACAGAGTTTGGGCACATTCTAATGTCATTAAGTAGTTATACAGAAACATGGCAAATCACTATGCCTGGAAATAATTCAGAGAGTACTATAAATGTATGGGTTTCTTTTTAATAAATAAAATCCTCTTCTGAATATTGCCATCAGTCAAGGTAATGTTGCATAGGATTTAAGAAAATACCTTTCAAATTGACAGCAATTACAGGTAATGCACCTTCAAGCATCAACAAGGCAAGGACATGACTTTGTGTCCTTTAAGGCTATGTTAATGGTGGACAAACTCTGAAATATATACATAACACACATAACACACACACACACACACACACACACACACACACACACACACACACACACCAGTTTGGCAAAATTTTGAATATGAATTCAACCAAAAGACTATTGGCTAAGGTTTAGCCTAATTCAGAATGGGAATATGATGGGGTTTTTTTTGGCAATATCCAGGCTAGCTTTCTGTAGATCCTTGGGACCAGCCTGAGTCCTTGATCTTAGTGAAAAAGGTATGAGAGCCACCAAGAAGCTGGTCTAAGATAGAATGTCTCATTTCCAGTCCTCCCAGCCCTTAAATACCTTATTACAATTATATAACCACAGTACTAAATATATGTATACTAAAGAACTCATCAATAATCTCATCAATTCCACTGAGTTAACACCTTGTTATAAGTATCCTTCTTTCAAGTATACTTCTCCAGAGTTCCAGCCCTCTATATCTTTTGTTTGTTTTGTTTTGTTTTTATTTTTGGTATGTACATACATACTTTATATGCGTATATTTACATATGGTGAGATAGACTAGAGATTATAATAACTCATGAACATAACCACATTATATGAACTTTCAAGCACCATAAGAACTCTGGAAGGCACAATGCATAATGGAAGAAAGGTCTAGGTTCAACTACTAATCTGACATTTGCACAGCTGTGCAAGTCCCTTAATGTCTATAACCCTCCATTTATTTTTTTAAGTGATAGGATAGCATTTGTACTAATTCATGGGATTATTATGAAGACAAAGATTGATTAAAAAAAGACAAAGAAAAAAAAAGAATAAAAATCATCTCTTTTTAAAAAATTAGAAAATTGTTATATAGTAAAATAGTACTGAATCTAAATTAGAAAATATGGAGAAGAATTTCATTTCTCCCATTTACCAGCTAGGTGATATTAGTAATTTGCTTAATTTATCTTTCAGTTTTCTGGGAGTAATTTTTTGGGGATGAAGGAGGTATCTGAAACTTGTGATTTCATTGGTAGGTATAATTCCTGGTAAGGAGACTGCTTCTTCCAAGATAGACTGGCAACTATTCTATAACTTGAAGTCTTAGAAAATACCAAAGGGACTAAAAGGTTAGTTAAATAGTATCATATAGATAAAAGCTATGGTTTTCCAGACTCCAAGGCTAACTCTTTATCCACAAGACCAAACTGATTCTTAATGTAAAAATGATGATCATGATGTTTATTTCAATATTAGTCTGGAGGGTGGTGTCCTATATCTTGAGGATGTATTCTGTCTAAGTATGGTATGTAAGTATTAGTGCCCTAAGTATATCCATCCACAATGCCTATTATACTGAGTATATAGGTTACTATACTGTCAATGGTTCCTTGGTATTCAACAAATAAATTCCAAACCTTATCCTAGATTTCAAGACCCTTTACAATCAGATTTACCATAATTTTCTGAATGGAAAATACTCATTTTCTCAGTTTTGTTCATCACATTTCCTCTGCCTCCCTCCTCTGTTTTCCTTTTCCTTTTCCCCATTTTTGCCTATTGAAATTTTCCCTATACTTCAAAGAACTATTCAACTATGAACTTACTCATAACCCTCTCAGGTAGAAGTGATTTCTCCATTAATATAGAACTTAATTGTAAATATTTTATTTATATGGTACTTCTATGCTAGACTGTAAACTTATTGAGGTTGTTGCTCAGGAATATCCAACTTTCGGTGACTTTTTTGTTGTTGTTGTTATTGTTATTGTTATGGGTTTTTTTTTTTTTGAAAAGTGGTTTGCTGTTTCCTTCTCCAGCTTATTTTACAGAAGAGGAAATTGAGGCAAATAGGACTAGATCACATAGCTAGGGTGCATCTGAGACCAGATTGGAACTCAAACATGAATCTTCCTGACTCTATATCTGGCACTTAGTAGACTATGACCTTGAATTCCTTGAATATAGAAACCATAAAAACAACTCTGCAGGACATAGAGTGCCCAGCATAGGATCTGACTCAATATAATTAAGAACAAATAAAAACTTAGGAATTTTGTCCAATTAATAAATACATCATTAAATGTAAAACTGATTTTGTTGCAAAATTATTTGGTTAGAATAATAAATTCTATACAGAGATGTATTTTTAGTTTTCATAGCTGCTTATGGGAGCAGTCATCTACTGACATTTGAAAATTCAGTGTATTCTTTATTATCATGTATAATTAATTTCAATCTTAGATAAAAGAATCAGAGAACTTGAAGAAATCTTTAATCAACTCTGTAAGACTAAAACTTTAAGAGAAGATCATGATCTGCATTGGTAAAGGAATGTGGAAATTCTCTATTAGTAAAAGCACAGCTCCAGGCTTCATCCCTAACACAAATGAGGCCTTAGCTAACATAAAGGAATAGATGGAGTTGTTTTTCATTTTCATTTTCATCTTTGTCTCTCCAACAACAGATCTGAGAATCCATGCTGATTCTCTTTGGCCTGATCCTTTGGCCTTCCACTAGCCACTAAAGCTTATAAAATATGCTATGCTATTTTACTTTCCTTTGAACATTAACTGTCATATATTAATCAATCAATTGAAAAATATTTACTGAGCAGCAGTGCTATAGTCTGTGGGTAATATTTAAAAAGCATAAGATAGTTTGTGCTTTCAAACAGCTTAAAAGCTACTTGGAAAGATAAAACATAAGCATATAAAAATTTAACTAATTAACAATGCCAAGTAGTAAATAATCTACAGGCAGACCTCAAGTGGAGCACTCAGTGCCTCTGGAGGCAGCTCTTTCTACTTTCACAAAGCTATTTTTTTAAAAAAAAATGTAAAGTCATTCTCCTAATTTAGGAACAAAAGAATGCATTATGTATAACTTTGTTTCTCATAAAATTATCATATTTGGCTTATTTGCAGATGAGAAGATATAAAAATACTGGAAAACATTGGAAGGAAAAATTTTCTGTCCTCATGATTTTAAAAATTCATCTTATTGACATTTTTTATTTTTATATAAGCTTCATATTCTTATATATCCCTCCCTAGACCCTATTCAGTGAGCTATAATATGTAATAAAGAACAACAAAAGCTGTTTAGTAGACCAACTTAACAATAAATTCTGGAAGTATGCACAATATTGCTAATCCATTATCTACTCTACATATGGATTCTTAGCTATTTTATCTTTTTTTTAAATTTTTTTGCTATTTAATGATATTTGTGGACAAACATGTATGCAGGGTTAAATGACATATTTGATATAGTTCCAAAATTGTTTTCCAAAATGGATGGACCAACATATACCTCCAAAAACTGTCATTGTTTTTCCTTTTCCTTTTTTTTTTTTGGTCATCTTTTTCAAACTGAGGGTTGTGAGGTATAATTCAGAATTGTTTTAATTTGCATTTCTTATATTAAGAACTGACTTTGCTCAATTATTTGGTATACCTTATACAGTAGAATCAATTGGCTATGTATCTTGGATGTCTGACTTTTACCAGAGAATAATTAAGATCCTCACTCATAATTCTGTTAATATTCTCCTGATAATGCAATGATTTGTTTCTTTAAATTTTTAGAGTAATGCTATTTATTATACACATGTCAAAATTAATATTATGCTATCTTCCATCATGCCTTTAAGCACAATATAGTTTTTCTGCTTCTTCTAACCATAGATGGTTTTGTCATTGCTTTTTTTTTTTCTTTCTGTGATTTGTAACTCTGAAACAAAATAAATTCTTCAGTCTCCTATTTTAATTCTCCATGGATGTATGTGCTTCTTTCAGATAAGCAACTTATTTTGGTGGGAGAACAACTTGAGGATGTTATTTTGTTTGTTCAGTTCTATTATGAGTACCAGATAATATTTTTCTTTCTTACCACTACTCCACTCATTGAGAAAATAAAAAAAATTTTCTTAAAAAATTACAAATATGATGCTAAGCAAAACAAATTTTCTCATTTACCCATGCTCAAAAGAAAACACAACACAACACAATACAACAAAACAACCAAACATACAAAAAATGAAGAAAGAGGAAAAAACTATTTCAATCTGCACTTTCAGTTCAATATTTCTCTATTTGGAGGTAGATAGTATTTTTTTTCTATAAGTCCTTTGCAACTGTGGTAGGTCATTTTTTTTTGACCAAAGTCACTAAGTCTTTCACAGATGAATATCTTTACATTACTATTACTTTGTAAATTGTTATCCTGGTTCTGCTTACTTAACTTTATATCAATTCACCTAGATCTTTCTAGGTCTTTTTTTCTCTGTAAACATCCTCTTCATCATTTTACAGCACACTAGTATTCATCATATCCATATACTCTAACTTGGTCAGCCATTCCCTCAATTTCCAATTCTTTGCCAGTACAAAAGAGCTGCTATAAATATTTTTGTACTTATTTTCCCTTTCCTTGTTTGTGATACAGACCTAGTAACAGTAGTGCTGGATTAAAGGGTGTGAACAATTTAATAAGTTTTTGAGCATAGTTCTAATGGAGTCTGCTTTCTAATCCATTCTGACATCTGTTTCTATTTTCTAGATAAGTTTATCCAATTCATATTCATAATTTTGATTTTTAATTGTGTATTTACTTCCATTAAATACTTGTATTTATTCTGTCTTTGCTTGCTACCCTACTGCCTTCATAAAGATAAGGTAGTGAAAGAGAAGGAATAAATATACACAAGATCAGAGGTCTTGGACTGAAAACTTAGTTCCCTAACATCATTGCTTCCCCTTCACCCAGAGCTGGATTCCTAATTTTTATACTTTGCTTTTTAATACTCTCTTTACAATCTATTCTCCAAGATTGAAGTTTGCTTGTGAATTTTCCCTTCTTAGCCTTCTCTGTCCCCAACTATTTTATTATCATTTAATATATTACTATATTGGGTTGAAGAGTAGTCAAAAATTCATATTCCTTAAATTATTTTTTTTCTGATTCAATTCCATTCCCATCTCCTGAGCCATATTGTCTATACAAAACCCAGAAACCTCAGCTTTCTTTTTTTTAACCTGAAATTTTAAGAAGATAGAGTGGAAAGAAAAATAAAAGCATGAAATTGTTGGAAATTAACATTGGAAAAAATGAATTATCTCAGTTTTACCACTGTTCATGGCATATTTTGAAATTTGAATACTATCTTATGCTTTGAGAATAACAGAGCAATAGACAGAAATACTAGTAAAATCCTTGGGGAAAAACTATTCTAAATATTTAAGAACTGATATATGTTGCCTAAATAAAGACCATTCATTCATAATCTTAAAGTATATTTAGTAAATAGTTAAATGTAGGTTTTAATACATCAGATTTAAAGTTCAGAAGTCCAGCTTAAAGGCAACACTGAGTTATAGTATGTGGTAGTAAACTGTTGGTAAAACAATTTAAAGGAGTTCATTTATTTTGAATGACAAGGTATTGACCACTGTTTCTATAAAATAGAATAAGTTATATAAAAAGGTTTCTTGAAAATACTAGGGAGACCATTATTCCATTTTTTCTGTCCCTTTAAAATTCCTAAATAACTAGAAGTGAAGATACCAAACAACAGTGTTATCTTTTTTGATGCACTACTAAATTTAGATGTCACATCAACAGTCGAAGAATGTTGTGTGAGTGGAAAATAAATGAAAAGAAAGGGGATAAACTAAGCCTCTATTCTTAAGCTTTCTGAATTACCTACAAACCTTAATGATGGTTTTAAATCTACTATAGCCCACTTCTACCTTCCAAAGGGACAATTTTCTATTATTTCATCAGCCATATCAAATCCACATTCTTAATTGTAAAAAGAAAAAAAAGGTCTACTCATTTAAGTTACATTTATATATGTGTGTGTGTGTGTGTGTGTGTGTGTGTGTGTGTGTGTGTGTGTATGTGTGTGTATCTCAAGGTCCTCAGAAGTATGATAAAGATTAAAAAGATTCCACAAAATTATCTTTTGACATTTTTCAGAAAGTGATTTGTAGAAAGGACAGGTCAATGGTACAGTAGATAGAATGCTGGACCTGGAGTCAGGAAGACTCATTTTTCTGATTTCAAATATGATCTCATATACTTGGTAGCTGCATGACCCTGGTCAAGCCATTAAACCTTGTTTGCCTCAGTTACCTCACTTATAATTAAGCTAGAGAAGGATATGGCAAACTATTCCAATATCTTTGCCAAGAAAATCTCAAATAGAGTCATGAAGATTCACAACCGAAAAGATTAAATAAGAAAAAATAGGGCAGCTAGATGGTGTAGTGTATAAAACGCCAGTCCTACAGTCAGAAGGAGCTGATTTCAAATCTAGTCTCAGAAACTTAACATTTCTTATCTGCATGACTTTGGGCAAGTCATTTAGATCCAACTGCTAAGAAATTTGTTTAAAAAATATATATGCAGTCAATTTTTTTCTTCTTTTCTTTCAGTCCCCTAATTCTAACAAAACTACATTGGTATTTAAATCAATGATCACTTATTAAATGAAATATAAATATAAATAAAATAGTTTAAATATATATTTTAAATATAAAAATAAAAATAAAAATATAAATTATTATTAAACATTTTTTCTCAGTTTCATAGACATATATCTGAAAGAATTTGCAAGTCATTAAGTTCAACACCATCACTTTACAGATTAAAAAACAAAAACTAACAAGCAACAAACATCTGAGGTTTGGAGAGGTTAATAGGTATCCTATAAAATGTATGAACTTAACACTTCTTGACGCGTTCTAATACTCTTTTTTTGCCATATTTCATTGCCTTTTGCATTAAAAAATTAATGTTTAATTAATTATTTGGCCCCCATTTGTTCCTTAATTCAGAAATGAGGGGCAGGGAAGTCTAGGATCAATACTTCAATAATTTCAGATTTCAGAGGCAAGGGTGTTCCTTCCACTGATACAGGCTGCATCCCTCTCTACCTTAGTTTGTAGAGTCTTTGAGAGTTTTAGCAACAGGGAAAAAAATCACCACCTTGCAATCAGTTTTCTGGTGATGAGTTTCTCAGTTGCTGGCTAGGATGGTCCTTGTATATACCTACATTTGGTCCCTGGGCTCATATTTAAGCCTTTCTAGTTTTTTCAACCTATTGTTGTGCATTCATATCTGACTATGACCCAATTTTGGGTTTTCTTGACAAAGATTTTTGAATGGTTTTCCATTTCCTTCTCCAGCTCATTTTACAGGTGAGAAACCTGAGGCTTTCCTTGGGTCATCCAGCTAGTAAGTGTCTGAGATCTGAATTCAGATCTTCCAGATTCTAGGTCTGGTACTCTATTATTGCTCCAACTAGTTGCCTGGTTGTGCCATCTACCAAAGCCTGAAGTCTAGTGATATACTGTTCAAGCAGGCAGGATGGAGAACATCTATGTGCACAGTTGACAGAGTGCCAGATTTGAAGCGAGGAGGATTCATCTTCCTGAGTTCCAATCTGGCCTTGGACTCTTACAAGCTGTGTGATCCTGGGCAAGTCACTTAAACTTGTTTACCTCAGTTCCTCATCTTTAAAATGAGCTAGAAAACCTTTGCCAAGAAAACCCCAAATAGTGTCATGAGAAGTTACACAGGGCTGAAAAATGATTAAACAACATTGATGGTCACCATGATAAGATCTTGCGAAAGAACAGTAGGATGAAAACCAAGAGGGAAATAAAAAGTCTGAAACCAAAAATTCAAATAGCCTTGATGAATGCTGCTTGATGATCTCACTTTAGCTAGAAAATAAATTGTGTTCCAATTTAATCCATTATATGTGGAAGGCAGCATGACACAAAGGAAAGAACAATGGATTTAGAATAAGAGGCCTGGGATTCAAATTCAGACTTTTCTAGTTTTTATCTATGTGATCTTGGACCTTGGTTTCCCATCTATAAGATGAAATGCTAGTGTTACTAATAAAATGGTAAAAACTCAGAAAGTTAAGTTTCTCAAACTCTTTTAACATCACACCCCCATGAAGAAGCAATCCAGACTTTAAATGGTAACATACCTAGGAATCTTCAAATAAATCCACTGGCTGGCAAAAAGGGCAAGACTGTACCAATTTCATTCTTTTTTTTTTCTTTCTGTAACAGTTTTTCTGTCTCATAAACACTGAGATAATGATACCTGTGATGTTATGATATTTAAAGAGACATCTTCATGCACAATAGATAGGTATAGATTGGAAGGATATTTCTTATAAGCCCAGTAAAACTCAAAAAACTTAAGACAGCTTGACCAATACAATTCCCAAAGACTTGTAGAAGAGAACTATGAAGTTTTTATACATACTTGAAATGATGCTGAATATGCTTTTACTGGAACCAGCGTGATCTGAATTATATCATTTCTTATAAAGTTCTGAGTGAGCCACAGCACTCTAGACCTTACTTGAATTTTTGAGTGTCCACAGTAAAGAAGATTCTATAGCAGTTTTAGTCAAATTCAGAACACCAAACTTTGGAAATGTGTAATATGCTTTTTCCTTAGTTAGTGCCACTTGTAAAAATATCTAGAAGCATTGTAAATAACCTAAAAAATATGGCTAACCTGAGCCCAAGGAACCTGAAGGCCCTCAAATTTTAGAAAGCAATACTAAAAGGCAGTACTTCCATTTAGTTTTAAGCAAATTATTTTATCCAAGGTAGCATTTCTTCTATCAACTTAAGGCAAATTTCTACAAAGAAGGAGCATAAAAAGGTAATCTCCCAGCACCAAAGCAGTGTAATTGAAAAAAGAGACAGCAGTGTCAGGAGCAGACCATTTGATTTTAAAGTTAATAACAGGGACCCAAGAGTGTGGAATAGGCTAAGATCATGGTGATTATGAAACATCACAAGTAATATTTCCAAGCCTATTTAGGACACTTTTCATAAATAATGAAATAGTTTGGAAAACAAATCTAAAGCTATAGTATAGGTCTTCCTTGAGTCATTGAAAGAACCTGGAAATTTTATTTTAACTGGAAAATAGCATTGTAGACTGAACTTAAAGGTTATGATGTATAATGATCTTGGTCTTTCAAATATGTAACAATTCTTTCCTTTTTACTTTCTCTACATGAGTTCAATTTTTCCCGGTGTTAAGTATTTTACACTCCTAGATTTAATCAACTATAGGCACATGCCTCATGAAACAATTCTAATGGGCTTAGAGTTTTGTTCCGGGTGTTAACAGCTGCTACATTATTATTTTCTATAACTTATTCTTTAAATCACAGACATATCCAAATTAACTGCAATGATTTTTATGTTATCTTTTTTTAAAACTCTAAATGACTTGTTATCAGTCTTTTTTATATTCATTATCTCATGTGATACTCAAAACTATCTCCGAAGATAAAAAAAAGTAAGGCAAATAATTCCCATTTTATATATAGAGAACTGAGGTATAGGGAAGTTAATGATCTTTCTAATAAATCTTCTTTTTTTTAAGACATCTTCTAGGTAATACTATTTTTCCATATGTCTAATTTAGCCCAAGATGAGTACAGAAACAATTCATCCCCAGATTCGCATCAGAAATGGAAACCTAAACTTTTGTCTTTAAAAGAAAAAAAAAACCCTTTTCCTCTCATATAAATAATAAGTTTTAAAAAAGAAAATCAAAGAGGTTATCTTTATATTGTTTGGATTTTGCTAATGTGTTTCAGACAAAACTTTTGCAACAATGGACATACTGTTTAACGATGAGAAAAAACAAATAAATTCAGTGACTAATAATGGAAATAAAATGTTAAAAAACATTTTTATCCCATAATTTCATTCTTTATCATTTTGGCCATAGTATTTGATGAGGCTGGTCCTAAAACAGGTTTGGAATAGCAAAATATTGATCAATAATCTAAAATATTTACATGAATAACCTATAAAGAAAACTTTGAAAGAGCTATAACAGTCCATCAAATTTAATGTTCAAGCCCTCTGGTCCTACTCAAGGTAGCCACAATGCATTAAATGGTGCCTGTTTTCTGGACTACCCTGGAGACTAAAAGATTTCCTTTGTATCTATTACAGTTGATGGAATACCTGAAAATCATTCTCAAATTAGTAGATATAGTGAAATATTGATGTCTCTACACACAAAGAAAGAGGAGAGAGAGAGAGAGAGAGAGAGAGAGAGAGAGAGAGAGAGAGAGAGAGAGAGAGAGAGAGAGAGAGAGAGAGAGAGAGAGAGAGAGAGAGAGAGAGAGAGAGAGAGAGAGAGAGAGAGAGAGAGAGAGAGAGAGAGAAAGGAACAAGGGAGGGAGAAATAGTGGGAAAAAATAACCACCCAAATAAGTTGAATATAAATTTTAATCTAGCCTCAACTCAGGTTGGTGTCTCTTATAAAAGAAAAGCATATACTCAGTTAAATATTACATTTTTCTTAAGATATCCATTCTCCAGGAATTTATGGTCCTTTAACAAAACCAATTATTTCTAAAACCCAAATTTATACAACAGATAAATTACTAGAATTAACAGAAATTACAGATAAACTACCAGAATTAACATAACAATAGAGGCCTTTGCTTTATGAAAGGATTTACTGATCCAAAGTAATGATTGGGGGGACATTTCCTTTTTTTTTAAATTTTTTTTACCTAATGTATTACATATGGCTTAGGAGATATAAATCATTTTACATATATTATCTCTTGATTCTCAACACTCTATTCTGTCAGTTAATGACAATAAACATTTATTACGTGCTTAACAATGTACCAGATACAGTGCTGATTGCTGAGAATACAAATACATTTAATCCTTGTCTCTCTCATTTTGTAGAAGGTAAAGAAGAACAAAAACTCCTTTAAGATAGGGTCCATTTCGTTAGTCTTTTTATCTTATAGTGTCTAGCTCAGTGATTTGCACATAAGTAACCCATAAATACTTATTGATTGACTTTTTGATGAAATAAATTGGAAAGTGTTGAGAATATGTGCATTTTCCACAATAGTATCAAAACAATTACAAGCACCTTGTAAAAATACTATTAAATCATGATTGCATTGTAGTGAAAGCCACAGATTTTAGCCAGCATAATAAAAAATTTTTCAATCTATCTTATTCTTTGTGACCTCATCTGGAATTTTCTTAGTAAAGATACAGTTCATTTAACAGATGAGGGAATTCAGGCAAACTCTAAGTGACTTGCTCAGGGATATACAACTAATTAGTGTCTGAGGCTGGATCAGAACTTTCTGACTCTAGGCCCAATGTTCTATCCAATGTGCTACCTAGCAGTCCAAGAGGACCTACTAGTCAGAAAACCTAAATTCAAATCACACATCCGAGTCTTACTACTTCTATGATGTTGGCCAGACTATGTAGTTTTCTGGGTCCTCAATATCTGAGAGGTTGCACTAGATACTTAAGTCCCTTCCCACTCTAAAAATAAGGTGCTATATTTCAAATAAAGGAAAGACCTATGGGAGAGTTTGTTATTTTAGTGCACTAAAAGTTAAAATCTAGGCTAATGATAAAAAATCAACCAATAACATTCATACAATGTGTATAGGTTTGTGAATAATTTTTTATGAAACCAAGATGGTGAGCTTTTCTACCTGTGAAAGATGTGATCTGCTGACACATTGGGAAAATTCTAGTTTCAAAACATTCTAAGGTGGTAATGAATCTGTCCCAAGGAAAAGAAAAAAAAAGTCTTCCAAGAGTGGTCTTAATTAACCAGAGTTCCAAACAAACAGGGATAAAATGAGTAAAGTTTTGCTATCTTCAACTTTTTTTTAAAGGATGTATCAAACTTTGGGAATTTGATTATGTTCACTGTAAATCTTTCAGTTTAGTACAGATATAGCCAGCAATATAAAGTAAGAATCATGGGGTCAGCTAGGTGGCTAGTCAGCTAGTGGATAGAGCATCAGTCTTAAAGTCAGGAGGACCTGAGTTCAAATTTGGCCTCAGACACTTAACACTTCCTAGCTATGTGACCCTGGACAAGTCACTTAATCCCAACTGCCTCAGTTAAAAAAAAATATATATATATACGTAATGATAATAATAAAACAAAAAAAATAAAGAAAGGAAGGAAGGAAGGAAGGAAAGAAGGAAGGAAGGAAGGAAGGAAAGAAGGAAGGAAGGAAAGAAAGAAGGAAGGAAGGAAGGAAGGAAGGAAGGAAGGAAGGAAGGAAGGAAGGAAGGAAGGAAGGAAGGAAGGAAGGAAGGAAGGAAGGAAGGAAGGAAGGGAGGGAGGGAGGGAGGAAGGAAGAATGAATCATGGAAATCAGCTTGTTCTCAAGAATTTGAAAAGGCATAACTATGTGTATGTGCATATGTATATGTTTATGTGTGTATATATCTATCTTTGACTTACCCTATCCTCAAGAATATTGCCAGTTATTTTCCTGAACAACGACAAACCAGGATTTTAAAGTAAACTAAGATTAGAGATTCAAAACACAAATATTTTTCTTTTATTCTACTAAATGCAATTTTGTCAGCAAATGTAATCATCTACTGATAATAAAGTTCTATTTCATTTTCCTGACTTAATTACTTTTATCATAAGATTTATGAAATCTATTTAAAGTTTTCTCTTTGCATATTGTATACTGGCATTCTCTGTATCAAATGGAATCAATTAGAACTAGAGAAGCTAAATTCATAATGAGATAAATTTCACAGCAAATCTGCTAATAAAAACCCAAGTTTCTGGCAATAGAGACAAACCAAAATAAAAACTTTGTCAGTCATTTCAACTTGATAAGTATTTAAACTAAGCAGCTGCTATGTGCAAAACACCAGGAGAAGTGGTATGGAACATGAAAAAAATGTTTTAGATATGGCTTTTGACCTTAAGAAGTTTATACTCTTAATTAGAGGGACAAGATGAGTATCTAAAAATAACAACAAAAATATTAGAAATAACAATAGGCATTGTACTAATAGTATATAAACAAAAGTACAGAGTCATAGAATTTTAAATTATAAATGCTAATAGCTCAGAGGAAGATGAGATTAATATGGTACAGTATTTTTATTCCATCCAATGAAATAATAATATTAAGATTCTTAATTATTTCATGGTACATGTTGGGCATGAGCAAGTTGAAAACATTATAAACAGGGAATTCAGAAAATTTAAATGAAATCTTCAAAGAAATATATGATCAATAAAATAAAATCAGTTTTCATAGTTGCAGTTTGGGATAACCAATGATAGCCTTCCCAATCTACTAGGTTCACTCTGTGTTACAAGAATTTGAGAAAAGTCCTTAAGACAATGAGATGACTCTCTGTAGCATATTTATAAGACGATATGAACAATAGTCACATAAGAAGTCTAAATATAGATAAATTGCAATAAGCGTCAGTCAAAGGAATAGTTCCAATGAGACTGTTGTTCAGTCATTTCAGTCATGTCTGACTCTTTGTGACTCCACTTAGGTTTTCTTGGTGGAGATACTGCCAAGTATTTCTGGAGTGGTTTGCCATTTCCTTCTCCAGCTCATTTTACAAATGTGGAAACTGAAGCAAAGAGATGAAGTGATTTGTCCAAGCTTACAACACTAGTAAATGTCTGATGCAGATTTGAACTCAGGAAGATCAGTCTTCCTGACTCCAGGACAAGTACTCTATCTATAGCACAACTTAGCTGCCCATATTGAAATTATAAGTCCATTTTTTATGAGTAAAAATAAGTGGTGTTTTAGATATCTGAAAACAATTTTTTCAACATAAAGTTTGTTTAATAAAATGTTTGAAAATAACCAAAGCCTCATAGATCCATAAGCTATCTAATATACATGATCAGTCTTTGGTAAACAACCACATTTCACACGTCTGATTTCATTTTTAAAAGCATCACTTGCTGATTATAACTAAGATATTAACCTAATATTGGTATGATTACAGTGTCATATTAGTCAAATGCTGAATTATCATATTCAACATCTAATTCTATAAAAGTGAAATAATTTGATCCTTTAAAATTTTCAACTCTGGATATATGATTTCCTTTAAGATTCAAATCTCTAATATAGTATAGCTAAGTTAACTATGATTTTATCTCTCTTTTGAGAGGTAAAATCCATTTGCTAAGTGAAACCTGTATTAATCCTAATAATCAGATGAATTTACAAACTAACATTGTTAACAAAGGGATTATATTTTAATTGTGGGCACAGGTGAATTTTTATTTTGACTGGTTTTATATTTGATTTTTTTACATGTAAATGAAATAGGCCTCTTTTATATGAAAATGTTTTTATATAGGTTTTCAGTATCTGGTAAACAATACTTTATAGGACCACTATGAAGGGAAAATACTTTGTCTTTCTAATTCTAAATAAAATGTTATTTTTTAAATGGTCTAATTCTCCTAAAATGTCTATTTAATTATGTGCCTGCAAAAACCTGATGCCAGAGCAAGAAACTTACTTTCAAGAAATACCTTTAAAATTATAAGTATTTTTTTTTAATCAGCATTGTACAAAATTTATAAATATATGTGGGTCAATGGTTTCCATTCCTCATGTAAGCAATTTATATTTAATTCCAAAAGTACATCATAATTGCAATCTTCTCTTTCCTCTGGCCTTTCTTATCGTATCAGTTACTAGACCTTTTTGATAAGAGCTACAGGCAGGTAGAGAAAGGAAGTAGGACTGAAGGGTTGTAAAACAGTACTCACTATGATTTTATGAGGTATCTCAGCAGAGTAATAGTGAAGACAAGATAATGTATAATAATTCTCAATCCTACGGAATGCACATCTTCCAAAATCCTCTACCAGGTGACCTAATAAATTTCTTTTTAAAACTATTTCAGATTTTGGGGTTTATTCTCATGAATAACATATACAAAGAAATTAAGAACACAAATAAATTTAGAAAGACCTTTAGGGGGTAATACAAATATGCCAGCCAATGGGCTAAGTACTTTGCAATTATCATCTCATTTCCTCCTCACAGAAACCTTTGGAAGTGTTATTTTTATTTCCATTTTGAAGATGAAGATAATAATTGTAAAGTACTAAGCATAGTAGTTGGCACATTCTAAGCAATATAAAAATGTTAGCTACTATCGTCATTATTATTACTAATGATAAAGAGAGAGAGAGATGTGTTTTGATTTAGAAGAGGGAGGAGAGGAGAAGCAACAAGTGAACCATTAAACTATATACTCAAAAACCCATGCTGCCTATTATTATATGCAAGTAACACGAATGGTTTCATTAAAAAACAATCCAACAAAGTAACCTATAAATATATAACTAAGAAGTCTACAATAAAACTTCAGAATAATTGCTATAAACACATTGGAAAATACTAAGGAAAGCTGATTTCTACAAAATTTTAAAAATTCAGTTTTTCTCTTACTGTGTTGCTCTTTTCTCTTTCCCTTGTGAAAGAACAGAATCAACTAAAACTAAGCTTCCTAACTTAATGTTCTCTGTTATTCTTGAAGTTCTTTTCAACCCATATAAAATCCAGTTCTTATCTCATTATCATGTCATTTCATCTCATTATCCTGTCTCATTTTATCTGTTGTTAATCTCATATGATTTGAGGTTACTCTAAGGCTGAGTCTCTTTTCCTTTTCATGGACCTCATGGCAGTCTGGTAAAGTCTATGAATTCCTTCTTGGAATATATTAAAAAACCTAGAGTATTTCAAAGAAAACCACCTCAACTGCAATACAGATGTACTTTTTTTCTATCCAACTTCATGGATTCCATAAAATAGTCTCTGACTCTAGAATAAGAGCTCCTAACCTAGAACAATGCAGCACTAACTACAACTTAAAGTAAGAGACAAAGGGAACTGTATGGATTTGTGTCTCCCTTTCCCAAATTTGTCCAATACATTTTTATCATTCCAAAGCCTATCTATAATTATTACTAAATCTTATATTTTAAAACATTTTAACAAAAATTGCAGACTTAATATTTTTAATGTTGAGTACAAACCTGAAATTCAGTAATTATGAGAGAAACGTATTTAATGTTGTCAAAGCTATTGTATATACAAAAGATTTTTACTACTACAGAATTTGGAATTATCTGCCTTTCTACTTTATTCTTCAGGTTTAATTTTATATACAGTTTGTTCTTCCCTTGTAAAGACAAATATTGATTGCTGCTTGTTTCTTTCCCTGAATAAAGTGTTAGCATTGCTATTTTTCTATACATTTTTCTATACATTTAAATGTTACAATACTTGGGGTAGGAAGAAAAAGAAACTTATAGGAAAAGCTATTGTATGTCTGAATTTTTTCCTAGTTTTGAGTGCTAAGGTAGAAGAGGTTTTTTTTTTTTCTCCAAAGAAGAGCACTGTATTATTTTATATGAGATTGCAATCAGTATTTGAAAAGACATCCTGGTCATAACATTGCCCAATGCCTCACTCTGGTACATTGTTTGAATGTCAGCTAATCTTATTGTCCCAAAGATAGGAAATGTAATAGAGACTACATACTAAAAATAGCATCTCTTTTAAGATATAGCTGGTAATGTCTGACTTCAGGATGTAGTATTCATTAGGGGATATATACATATACTGGAATGATCTGTTCTTTATTTATGTATTTTCTCATTGAATCATATTCCACTGATAAAGTTAGGCTAGTGAACAATGAAAGTAGTTATAAAGGATATTCAATTTCCTCTATTTTGAAGCTTCTTTTATCCATTTAATATATCTGCACCTGATAGTTAGATACTCGAAATATGGGTGGTTATGAATTCATTAGAGGATGTATATTTATACAGGAATGATTTGTTCTTTATGTATTTCCTCATTGAATCATATTCCCTTGATAAAATTGGGCTAGTGAACAATTGGAAATATAGTTATAAAAAAGCATTCAATTTCCTCTATTTTGTAGGTTTCTTTATCCATTTAATATATCTACACCTGATACTTAGACACTCCAAATATTATCTAACAAGTCTCAAAGGCTTTTCCTTTGATATATGATCTATCCAGATTTCTGTGCTGTCATTTTACAATATGTTAATTTCCAGATTTTCTCCCTGTGTATTTGGACAACAATAAGCTCTATTGAAAAATAGAAATTGGGAAAAGGGGATAGGACTTTAAAATAAATAAATATGAATATATATGAATATGTGTGTATAAATACATATATATATATATATATATATATATATATAAAATGGCATCTTCAACACTGAACTCACGTATAGAGCATTAGTAAGTCTCAAGGAGGTAATTAATGTCAACAAAATTAAATGTAATGAAAATTTCTAATTTTTTTTTTGAAAAAAAAAAAAAAGATTACTCAACTAGTACAGGAGGCAATCTGTAGATATAATTTCCTGAGGTTTCAGCAAGGCTTTTGTTAAAGTATGTCATCCTATTCTTATAGAAAAGATGGAAAGAGATGGATTCAGACAGTGATATAATTGAATTGATTTGGAACTGGTTGTACAACTAGACTCAAAAAAGTAGTAGTCAATAGTTCAATGTTAATATGGAGGAGAGCTCCACTGAATTTGTATAAAGGCATAAATAGCCTCATTAGAACTTCATATAACACAAAACTGGAATGGATGTATAATGGATGACAGTCAAGAATCAAAATAGCTAGATTGAGCACTGACATTGATCTGAATCAAATTAGATGGGGAAACACGGTTAACTAATAGTTCTGAAAAAGTTCAGAGGTTTTGAGGGGCCTATAAGGTTAATATGAATCAGGAATATGTTTTGGCAGTCCAAAAATCCAATGCAGTCTTTGTCTGTGTCAAGAAATAGGAAGAGTATTCCAAGAATAAAGAGGTGATAAATTCCCTGTGCTCCATCCTTGTTAAAGTTCATCTGGTATATTGGGTTCAGTTTTGAGTATCACAGTTAAAGGACTTTGAAACCTTGGAAAATTCTCTAAAAAAAGTATAGCAAAAGATAATGAGACTATACCAAATGAGGTTTATTTGAAGGAATTTGACATGATTAGATAAGAAAAGACTCAAAGGACATGACAGTGGTCATCAAGTAGTGGAAGGGTTGTCATAGAGAGGAGCAATTAACCTCATTTTATACATTTTGCACCCATGAGCAATGGGTAGAACTTGAAAAGAGGTCAGTTTATATTTAATGTCAGGAAAAAAAGACTTGAAAAGTAGTACGCTTCCCTTCCTTTCAGTTCTTCAAGAAGTCTGTATGATTTTTTGTTGGGCATGTCATTGTGGTTGAGCTGTTTCAATCATGTCCAACTTTTTGTGATCCTATTTGGGTCTTTCTTGGCAAAGATACTAAAAAGGTTTGCCATTTCCTTGTCTAGCTCAAATTACAGATGTGTAAACTGAGGCATGGCGCTATAGCTAGTAAACATCTTAGGCTGAATTTGTATTCAGATTAAGTAGGATCACCCTTCAGGGTACTGTTAAATTTCAATTTGTACCTGAACAAAATTTTTAACATATACAATGATTATTTGATGTTATGGTTAACTATTGAAAATTCCCTTTAACCATTAATTACCAAACTGATGTTTATGTTAGTGGACATTGGTACCATAGAAAGATGCTTTTACTTTTCTTGCTATATGGTATATTGGCTTCATAGTATGAGAAATCATACATTATTGATAGAAAGGATTTTTTTTGTTTTGTTTTGTTTTTCTTATTTCATGCACCCTTGAAGTACAAAAAAGCTTTTTTCCCCTTTCCTCTTATTCAAAGGACAACAGGATATAGAACCAGAATGACAGGATTGTAACTATGTTAGAAATCTATCTATTAGAAAGCTATTAAGTGGTAATTGCCTGAAAATGTAAACTACCCACAATGCTGTTGACCCCACTTCTTCCTATAGCATACAGTATTTCAGTTACATTTCTAAATGTAGATAAAATTAGCTTAATATTTTAACAATTCATATCAATTTGAATTAATCAAAGATGTAAACTAATTTGAAATATAATTTATTGCAAATAAGTATAAAACACATTTGTATAATTTATATTTGTGCATTTAAATTTCCTATCTATAAAATGTTTTGTATAACACCCCACTACTATTGATTTCAAATAGAATCAAGACACTTGAATTCGGTGCACAGGAAGGAAATATGATATCAGTACATTCCATAATCAGCTAATCTTTGGTAAATTCATTAATTTTTTAAAAGGAAAGGAGTAATCTTCAGAATTACAAACCTCAAATGGTAATGATGTTTCCTGAGCAAACCAGTTATTGTTAGCACTTACTTACTGAGAAACTATTCAAAATTAATTTTTAAATGAAAATGGAAGGTGGTTTTGCAAAACTATTAAGCAAAATAATAACTGCACCAAAGAGAAAATGGCTATCATATATGCCCTGATTAAACAAGACCAAATTAAAAAATAAAGAAAAAAATAAAGAATATCTTGGAATTCACATTCATAAGCAGGATAAGCACAGAGAAGGAAAGAGATAAAGTCATTTACTCAGAAAATTAATTAGAAACAGGCAACATGTCTTTTTCTCCAAAAGAAATGTCTAATTGCATTTATTGACCACTTATGACAAAAGTAAAGGAATTATTCTTCACCCATTATTATACCACTATAAATAAAAACTGTTAAATGAGCCTATTGTATATAGACTATTCTGAAAATAACAATTAGCAGTGAACTTCCTTCTCTCTCTCTCCCTTCTCTCTCTCTCTCTCTCTCTCTCTCTCTCTCTCTCTCTCTCTCTCTCTCTCTCTCATATGTGGTGTATGTATGTGTGTGTGTGTATGTGTGTGTGATAGTTCGGAGAAAGGCAAGGAAGAAAAGGATTTGTAGAATCAAAGTTTATGTCGTTATTGAGGCAAAATGGGTAGAGAGACTAGATCTAGAAACAGGAAGATTTGATACTTATCAGTAATGTGACACAAGCAAGATACTTTTTCCTGAATCTAAATTATTTACCTTCAATATTTGAGGAGGTTCAAATAAGATAGTCTATTAAGTCATATCAATGTCAGTCATTATATAACATGCTAAAAGTAACAGGTGATTAGATATCTGTAGGTTGTGATGATCATTAAAACTGCTTATTTGCCTGTAATTATTTTATTATTATTTTGAGTAATAATAATAGCAGCAACACATATTCTGTCATAATAGTTGATATGTATTTAGTGCTTTTGAGTTTAAAGGAACTTTCAATATCCCTCATTCTATCCTCACAACAACCATGTGAGGAAAATATCTTGGGGGATAGAGCTCATCAACTGAGTGTTTGCTTTTATTAAAATAGGTAAAGTCATCTTTAGTAATAAAAACAGCACCTCTTTTGCAATCTGTAGTCCTAGAGAGTCACAAGGGAACATTCCGATGGTAATTGCTTCTGATTAGTTTCTATGCCTCAGAAGCAACACTTGAACCCAGATCTTCCTGTTGATATATGCATATGTATGTATATATGTGTGTGTGTATATATATATATATATATATATATATATGTATATATATATATATATATATATACATATATACATATATCCATGTACAAGTATATATATGCAAATATATTTTAGATCTGTAATACTTAAATATTGAGTCTATCATTCTCTTTAAAATTAAATTTCTAAAACATAAATGCTTCGTGACTTATGTGGAAATATTTTTTATGATTACACATGTATAACCTATATGAGATTGCTTGCCATCTTGAGGAAAAGGAATAGAAAGGAGAGAGGGAAAAAAATTTGGAATTCAAAATTTTAGAAAAAATAAATGTTGAAAACTATCTTAACAAGTGGAAAAAATAAAACACTATTTCTAAAAAAAAAAACCCAAAAAACAAAAAACAAACAAACAAACAAAAAACCAACAAGCCATAAATGTTTGGCAATGATCTTTAACAATATATAATTAGGTTTTTTTTTTAAAAGAAATTATTTTCATTCACAGTAAGACAAATAAAGTGTATACAGGACTCCTGGGTTCCTCTGACTTCTAGCCCCCTACCTGAAAGATACTTATTTCCATTTTTTTTTTGAGAGAACAAAGATTTAGTGAATTACACACACCTCCATGAACCCAGACCAGACACAGTCCTGAATGAGGTAACTGCACATGTGCCTGAAACCCCTTGATTTGGAATAACTTTAGGGGTTAGGAATTCTGCTTTCAGACTATCACAAAAAATGAAATTGGGTTTTACAAAAATAAACAACGTTGGTAGAATTAGATCTCAGCTGGACAAACGAATGGGGCCAAAAAAGCCAATATAGCAAGCTCAAGCAGGCAGTTTTCTGTATCCAGTTGACAGTCTGACTGAATAATGATAGCATTCTTGGAATAAGGCTAGAAGAGGAGCCCTTTACAGCTCGGCATTTTATCTCCGGGCCCATTTGCCTGCAGCAGAGGTACTATTACTGGTAGAATGTGGATGTAATGTAGCCATGTGACACTGGTGTATTTCTATTTCTAGAAAGATAGCAGAGTGAAATCCTCCAGTGTAATCATGCCAGTGAATGCTTACTGTAGGAGGGGAAGGGATTTCTCATTATGCTCCCAGAACTGAGCCACCAAAGTTGGAAGGATGAGCTTCTGGACTGTAAAAACCTACTATTAAGGAAACACTGGTTTCTCTGCTTTGTCACATCCTCTAACTAAACACTTTCAACAAATAATTCTGATGTTTCAGACATGTTTCTATAATTCATTCCTCCTCTTTACAGCCCCCAAAGGAAGGCTGCAGGATGGCTTCAGCAAAGGGCTAAGATTTTATCTTGAAAACTAGTAATCAACTGCTTATTTATGGAATTCTGATCATGTCCAGATACCATCTAATCAAATTCCCAGGTATCTATGAAGAAGACCATATTCTTTTTCTAGGGAAGGGATTATTATGCTGGGAATCTATATATTAAAAAAAATCAGTATATTTGATTTCCTTTGTAATCATCTTTATCTTATGATTTTAAAACATTATTGTAGGCTTTAACACACTGCCAAAGGAGTCCATGATACAAAACAGATTAAGATCCTCTGTTCTTGGGGCATCTGAGAAGAAATGGTAGTCAGATTATGAAATATATCTCTATAACTCTTAAATTCTGTTCCCTGGTGAAACATCAGTTAGTTCCTGGACATTCAGAACCTTAGAAGACCTTCCCTTCCACCTCCTCTATACTCTGACCAGGAGTCCGGAGTCAGGTATATATCTAGTCCATCCTGACCCTGTTATGGGCACTGTGAAGAATTCTTGCCCTCTCCAAGATATTATCCTGCAGTCATCTATGAGAAAAAAAAAGGAGATATCTTTAAATAAATCAGAACTGACTTTTATTTGAAAAGAGTAAGTATATATAGTGTATCCAGATACTTGAATTGGAGGAGCAATAAACTCTAGGTCCATGTTTCATCTTAAGAAAGAGACCTCAGAAGGGCTGTGGGTGTTTATGAGGACTGCAGAGCCTTGAGCAAGCATTTTCACAGTAGCAGAGTAAAAGTTTTAATATGCAATGTTACTGCTCCACAGTTACCTTATTAAACCTTAATGGTGTATGCTAAATGCGCTCTGCCAGGGCTGCAAATAAGATGACCCCTCAGTATGACTCCTAGGAAATGTCTTCCACTGTGAACCATCTTGAAGTTTATGATAACCCTTCTGACTTGGAGTTCCTGGATACTACTTTTCCCCATATCAAGTAAGATAAGTTTTTTGTATTCTGGAATAGGCTCATAGTGAACCTTAATTATCAATTCAAAATAGTGCTGATTGTCATTTCCTTACCTGTAAGATAATCAGTAAGATTGACTATTTTATAAGGGTTGGGCTCTCTGACCCACACTCAAAAAAACTTCAAATGCATTCAATGTAGATAAAGCCAGAAACAAGAAAGAGATGGTACTTTAAAAGATCTGTGTATAGGATTGATTGCTTACTTCAAATCATTAAACATTTATTGACCCTGCTAAAGAGATATTATTGTTGCTAGATGCTGGGACCTGGGTGTCTATCCTCAAACTACCAAAGTCCACCAGGGAAGAGAGGGCACTTATACTGATAAGGACAGTATGAAAACAAAAATGCTAAAGGGAGAGAACTACAAACACCAAGGTAAAGTCTTAGCCACCTTGAATCTTATTGTATAACCTATTATTAATTGATAAATAGCTCAGAGATAGATCCTTCAAATAGAACACAGAGTACTTGGGATAAAAGGATACTCATGACAAAAGGACATAGACAACTCCTAGTTAGCCACAGCAAGCTTTTGGAAACCCTATTCTATCAGTGTAGAAATTACTACCAATATATAATATGAAAAATCGGTAAATTTTCAGAGTGAATATCCTTTTCCTGGTCAGCTAGTTGGACAACTGCTTCACCATCTCCACACATTTTTTGATATGATTGTTCCTCTCAAAAATCAATTCAAATCAGTAAATATTAGTAAAATCCTTATCCTATGAAAAGTATTGGACTCTGGAAATAGAAATATGAATGTAAAGTAGAAAAATGGCACACCTGCCTTCAGGGAGTTTACAGACAAATGGGGATGAGGACAGATTAAAACAAAGTTCATTATTAATTTGGGGTGGGTAATAATCATTTTCATTTAAAATCAATTTCATTTAATAAATACTCAAATGGATTGGGCCAGTAAAGATGCACAGAGACAGGAAATGGAGTATTACAAAAGAGGAAGTGTTTGAAGGCCAATTTGTCTAGATTATAGAAAATATAGAGTAATATTAATAAGGCTAGATATTTATATTTGATTTGAAAAGTATTAGTATGCCACTAATACCTTTTGAGTAGCTATGTAGAAGACAACTGGAGAACAGAGATTTGAGGCAGGGAGATCACTTAGGAGATTGGGGCACCAGTCAATGCCAGAAGTAACAAACTACAATGGTGGTTCTTTGAGTGGAGAGAGGGGAAATGGTCTAGATATGTATGGCAGCAGAATTAAAATGACTTTGAAATTAATTGGACTTTAATACGGAGGTGAGGAAAGGGATGCGTTGAAGATGATACTGAAAATGTTAACTTGGGTGACAAGAAAGATGTAGAAAAAGGATGTGGATACCCTCCATAGAAATTGTAAGTTTAAAAAAAGGGCTTTGGTTCAAGTAAAAAGGTAAATTCTGATTTGGACATACTAAGTTTGAGATGCTTTTGAGATACCCAGTTTGAAATATCCAATAAATACTTAATAATGGGAAATCAGAGCTGAAAGGACACCAGGTTATTGCTGGTATACTATAGACAGAACCTCAATTAAGACAGATATTCTAAACTAATTATCATAATTATACCCATGCATACCAATCATTTCTCTGCCTTTTTGGCTCTCCTTGGCAGTGTGCAAATTCCCTGTTCTTCTAAGAAAGTCTTTATTCTGACAATGATCCTATTTTTAAAATAATTCCCATTTCTTTGTTTGACCTTTGATAACTCTAAACAACAAAAAAAATTTTTTTTTCATGAGGAAAGGATTTTCCATTCATGAAACTATGTATTTACAGAATACATAAATTCTGACAGCATGGTTCCATATATATATATATATATATATATACATATATATATATATATATATATATATATATATATATACACACACACAGAACAATGTTAAGATATACACTATTAGGATGTTAGAAACATGGAAACAGAGAAAGGAACTATTCCCAAGAAGGTGGGATTTTTTTTAAAAGTAGCTTTCAATGGATGGAAACACAAAGAAAAGAAAGACTGAAGTAGCATTTTATAGTGGGAAGGGCATTAGTTTTGGAGTCAGAGATTCTGGATTCAAATCCCAGTGCCACTATTCACTGCATTGTCTCTTTAGGTAAATCACTTACCCTTTTGGTGCCATTTGTAAAAGATGAAAATTGGATCTGATGGTCTCCAAATTTCTTCTAATTCTAAATCTATGATCCTATTGTTGGAATACCAAGGATAGCAGTACAATGTCACGTGGATTGGATAGGTTTTGATTAAAGAGGAAACATACCAAGGGAGGAAGTTACTGGATTCTCAAGCAATGCTGATGTTTTTCATTTTTGTAGAAGGTGCATGTAGTGTATTGTCTGGAGGACCTTACAGGGTCCTGGAACAGACAGGACCAGCCACAGTAGAGAATTGCTTCATTTTAATAACACTGAAATCCGTCTTTGGCAGAATAGGCCTATCCAAGGTAATTTAGAAACTTTGGCATATAAATATTCCCTAATTGTTTTGCTAGCCTAAGTATTTGTATGAGGACTTAGGATCTTTTGATGAAGAAATTTTGACACTAATCTCAGCTACTTATACTATCCTACTAAAGACATCATCTAACTTGTATTTATTATGCAATTTCTAATTTATATATGTTATCTCCCTCATTAGAATGTATGTTCTTCAAGGATAAGACTGTTTTTGCTTGTTCTTTGTACCTCCAGGGCTTAGCATACTAAATGTTTAATAGTTGTTTATTGATTGATTGAAATTCTGCTGTTCCTAAGGTTATCTTGGTGTAGGACAAAATGAATCAGAGTATGATTACTGAGGAATCCTTAAGATTGAATTCAGGTTATGAAAACCCAGGTCTTAAGACTGAACTTTGGTCTTGAGAGACCAGAAATAGTCTAAAGGCTTATATAAGTGAAAAAATTTACCAAAAAAGCATTACAGGTAGAAACATTTTTTAAATATTATCTTTAAAAACAAACAATACTGATGATTATCATTAATAGTAGTGAATAGACATGATGTGTGCATTAATTGAATGTGAACTTTTGCTCTGATTCTGAATGCAATACACAAATGTAGTTAACTGGATTTTATTTTATCCTATTTCCACCTAATTTGCTGAATTCACAATCAGTCTTTCAAGTGATTTGCAAAATAACTTGCTTTGAAGAAGCAGGCTGACAAAAACAATTTGAATGTTCAATGTGCATCAGGAATGACTGTCCACAAACTGAACTATTCAGTAGACACGTGGGAAATTTTTACAAGACTGCAATGCAGGCCACTTAGCAAAGAGCTGGGCAAATCCTAAATTTTTATAGCAATGAGAGACAATAGGGATAAAAGATAAACCTCTACCTGCATGTAAAAGCTTCACTTGTCTTTCACCATAATTTCCCTGGAATTCATTATGAAATTATTTGCATAGAGCTCTTCCTTTAAATCTGTCTTAATTGATAGCATATGCAAAATGCAAAATGATTGAATTATAAAAGTCATGACTCTGAAAGGGATAGAATAAATGATTTCCCTCAGAAGACACAGGATTATGCTAAGGATATGTTACTGATATTTATTATAGCTCTATGGCAGGCAACAAACCAGCTTCAAAGTCAAAAAGACCTGGATTCAAAGTTTGCCTCTTATACTGAATATATGATTCTTTATAAGCCATGTAACCTTTCTGTGCTCTAGACAATTTTTAAAGACTAAGTCAAAGAGAAGATGATGATCTGCATTGATAAAGGAAATTTAATCAAGAATTTTATATACCACTGAAATCATAGGTACAGTCCCTATTCTTATATGAAGAAGCATGAAATAGTTAAGCTTCATGTCAACTTAATATATAATCAGTTTACATATATATATATATATATATATATAAAGTAGCCCTAACTCTTGTCCTTCAACCTCTATGTTACAGGAGCTTGAGGTAAGTAAGCAAGTAAGAAAGGCTATAAAAACATGCTTCAAATCATAGAATTCAGTGATATATACAATACGAGGAGCATGGCTGAATTTCTACCATGAATAATTTCATTTTTAGTCATGATTGGTAGACAATCCATGAAATCTATCACTCACCAGTTGATGTTTGGTTTAGTTTTGTTATGACTAGGTCTCCCTAGCTCATCCAGGTTGGAAACATAAGTACTATTCATGGGCTTAGTCAGCTCTATACTGATCAGAATGGGATTAACTTTGTTTCCAACCTGGGACAGTTTTCCTCTTCCTAGGTAACTTTGTGGCCCCAGAGACTCATTATATTAATGAAAATGTGGCCCACTGAAACTCAGACTTTCAGGCTCAAGAGATCCCCTATCTTTATCCTCAGTAACAGGAATTACAGACATCTGGGCATCTTATCAGAATGTTGTAGACCTTAACATGATAGCATCAAAGAAATATCGAGGTCACTTAGCCCATCTGATGCCCATTACAAGTTTTAGATCCAAAACATGGTTCATGTTCTTGTTTTCGATTAAGCCAGAAGTGTAGATTCCACCTTGGTTAGGGATAAAGTGTTCAAATATTTTACAACATTCATAGATAGCCCTAGATAGCCTCAGAGTCATTCTTGAGGAGAGCTGAAAAGAGCCTCAAGCATTATCTTAGTTAGGCTCCTCATTTAACAAATGAGGAAACTAAAGACCAGAATGGGAAAATAATTTGACTGAGGTTAATTAGTTAATGGTAGAGTAGAGACTTGAACTCAGGTCTCCTCTGTCCCAGTGTAGGACTCTTTCTATTCCACCACACTGTTTCCTTTTCCTATTAATTCTAATTTCTTATGTTTAACAACTGTTTTGGTTTTCTTTTAATCCTTTGTGGAAGGATTTTAGTATCGCTTAATTGTCCAGTGTTTTCCTTAACGAACTTCAAAACTCTTATTATATTCCATCCCCAAATGTCTCTTCTCTGAATTTCCTAAATTCTTTTAGCCTCTCTGCATAAACCTTATTCTATTTAGAACCTTCAAAACTTTCAGGGAAGGGCTTGAAAAAATCAAGATAAAAGCAAAAAATAAAATAAAAGGAAAAAAAAGGCAAAGGCAAAGATTTTCAAAGAAAAACTAATAAAATAATTATAATGTCATAAATACATTGCTTTATACTGGGAATATGATATATCTTTCTTTTAGGAACCCAAAGAATTATACCATTGGAAGGAATTTCAGAAGTCATTTAGTACAAATCCAAAGAAGAATCCCCCTTATGGAATATTAGAGAACAGGTCATTCAGCCTTTACTTTAAGACTTCTAGTGATGGAAAACTCTCTGAGTTAACTCATTCAACTTTTGTAGAGGCCCTAATTGCTATGGAATTATTTTTTCTTCTTACATCAAGTTGATATCTGCACTTTGCAAAGGTGAGCTGTAAAAATATTTGGAAAGGAAACATAAGAGAATAAGAATCAAGGAACTGCATGTTAAGAAAGATTTATATACATATTAGTTAATCTTCTCATCTACCTAACCTCCATTCTAAACAATATTAACTCCTAGCTTACTGCTTTGGGAAGACCATGTGTATTCTTGAAGGTATAATAGGAATTGAGAATTACATGGGAAAGCTTTAAGAAGAGAAAGTCAGAAGAGATTTGTAACTCCAGTGCACACCTAAGACATTTCTCAAAATCCTGCAATAAATAGTCTTTTGTATTTTGTGATATTCTTTATAAATATATATTCTATCTCTTGCTCAAAATCTCTGAGTCCCTCTTTCCCTTCCTGAAGATTCTCATCCCCCAAAAAACAAACAAACAAAAAAATCAAAGAATTTTCATATTAGATTATTCCTTCTTACCTGGTTTCTAGAATTTCTCCTAAAGAAAGACATTGTCTTAAACAATTGTTATATAATTCATTTGGGAGACCTATTTTTTTTTTAGTCTGAAAAAATTGGCTTAATTGTCTGAAAGAGAAGTTCTTCCCTGATTCAGGGTGCTTAAAACTGATTTTTTTATGATTAAGAGGTATCTATATAGCACTCACTGAATCATTTCAATTTCCCCTTAGAACTGAAAATTTATTTCCCATAATTCAGAATCTCTCTATGTAGCCTGACTGCTTTTCAAATGTAATGATCCTGCCTTCTATAGATATGAAATTATCAAAAGATATTGGCATAATGCAGGGGGAAACGCCATCCTTTTATTATATTCAAGATTGATCTGACCTCAGAACTAGCACTTTGGGGAATTGGGCTTCCTAATCATGCAGACCCTTTCAGGAAACAGCTTATTTATGGATTTTTTTTCAGCAGCTAGATGGAGATTTCACACTTCTGGCTTTCTACAACTCCCTACTCCATTCCCTCTCAATATTTGCCCAAGACAGGAGAGCTATGTGCTGTGTCTGACTGGCAGGCAAGCTGATTACTTACTTTTCAATAGAAATCTGTTTTTCAATATATATTAAATGGTCTCAATGATATGCAGGTCTCCTTTATAACACATATGCATCCTATCCTTTCCAGCAAAATTTCAGCGACTCATTCACTGTATAATGGAATGCTATTGTCAGTTCCCATTCTCTCCTTTATTTTATTTCATATTACTTCCAACTATGTATGTTTCTCTTTATTATGTCACAATTGCAATATATGGACCATTTTAACTCTGAAATTCACTTGAAATGTATACTGAATAATGGATTCTTTTCTTTTTCTTTCTTTTTTTTTTATAAAGTGCTTGAAACAAAAATGCGACAGACAAAGCTTTATAAGGTTGCCAACTGCTCCCTCATTTTTTCCTCCTTTGGTACAGAATTATTGTGGGAGTTTCATACTATACAAGTTGTTCCTCAGGAAAAAAAAAAAGCATTGGCAAAGCAAATAGAAGAAATAAGCTGTCCTTAATTTCAATACACACACTCTGCAACAATATAAGCAGCAAAAAATAACTGGCAAAACCCAGCAATCTTCTTTGTTGCAATCCTTTTGAAATGACCACATTTGAAATAAAATTTACCACTGCCTTAGGCTAATAAGACATCCTTAATCCATTAAGCCTTTACAAACAAAACTAAGGTTTCTGAAATTAGTACCAAATATAGAGAGTGAAGTGAATTAATTCCAAAGTCATATTGAGGAGATTAAAGAAGATCAATGATATTTTATCACTATACATTCCTAGAACAGCAAATTTAGGAATTCTAAAGTTTCACTTGGATAGAATATAGCATAGAAAGTTAGAAGGAAGAAGAAAAAAAGAGAGATCAAAGGTACTATTCCCAAATGGAAGGAATAAGTCCTAATAAATACCTTGAGTCCAGGAAAACAACCAGAAATGATCATAATCTGAATAGAAGAACTATGGATTTCAAAGTGAGGTTATATTAGCAGAAAATCTGTGAAAATTCCTAATATAGGTCCTACCTCTATCTACCTAAGAGCAAATCACAATCCTTTAGGAGGGAACCCTTCTATTTTGATCTGTTGTTTGTCCTTCAATTTTAAAGAATACCAGTGACATCACAGAAGGATGTTTTGGTGTGTGAATTGGATCTTAGGGAGTTGCCCCAGACATGCAGATATTAAGTAGACCATTTTAACTCTAGGTCCAGGATCAAAAATGGTCAAAAGTAAAACTTGAACTCAGATCTTCCTGACTCTAAACTTAAAACCCTATCTATTAATTGATCACCCTGAGGTTAGGATATTCATACAAAATTGAAATTATGGGTTTTGGACAGCTGGGCCATTAAGTTAAATCCATTAAGTCACATGAATTGGTTTCAGATAATGTGAATTAGTAAAAGCTGCAATTCATTATATTTTTACATCTGCTTTTCACTGGTTTTCTCTATCTTCTTTACTATTTGGCTCTCAGGTGGTCCCTTTATTTATTTATTTATTTGTTTTTGGCTATTCTAATGTTTACCTCTGGAAGCTTCCTCTCACCTCTTTAATTTGCTATTTCTCTTTGCATCAATAGAAGTCTTTTTTTTATACAGAAAAAAGTGGCCTAACAAAGGGGGCCTGATTCCAGTAAGTCTATTCATTGAAAAAAAGGGAAAAAAAGATGCACTTTGGTGATTGTTTTTACCTAGTAATACATGCCTAAAGGATGGAAATTAACTTTCTTTATGATATAAATCTGCTATCTAAAATGTCCTTAATAAAGAAGCAGCATCATTAAGATTGAATCTACATATAATTGGTTTGACTGTTTTGATTAAATAAATGGCTGATGAGTAACTGGTCAATATCTATAATTTTCCATTATTTAACTCCACCTACCATATTCAAATGTATCCCCCCACTATGCTGTATCCCCCATTATGCCCAAAGCAAAACATATTTTTACTTTCTTCCGGATGTATCAGATGCTCTCTTAATTACCCACCTTTGCTCATACACTCCACGCAGCATAGAAAACAATTCTTTCTATCTTCAGCTATCCAAGATCTAGCTCAAATCCTACTTTCCTCAAGCCTCCCTACTAACCCCATTCCAGAGGGGTTTGTTTCTCTTTAGCACTTAATAATACAGAAAACACTGTTTTTATTCCTATAGTTGAAAGAGCAATGTATTTCATATCAGTGAATTTTCCAAATAGCTGAAATATTTTCTATTTAAGTATTACAACATGATGTTTCTCTTTAAAGAAAAAGAATACTTCTAATGCAAATTTTCTTTACTTCATTTCTCTGCCTTTTAAAATAATACAAAATATCATTTAATTTAGCTTTTCCTTGGTGACTAAAGACCATTATTATAAAGAAAATATCTTATAATTCACTATAAGCAAGTGATGTCATAAGAGGCTAGAGACGATGTGTAGGATGGCTTCCTCTTAAAATAAAAGGAACCAAATACCTATATTCTGTCAGTTTTGCATATGGTTTTTACTGATTTCCTCTCCCTTCTTCACTGTCTGCTTGTCAGGTAATATTTTTTTCTGCTATCCTTGTATCTACCTTTGGTAGCTTCCTCTCCTTTAATCTGCTATCCTTCATCTTCTAAAAGCTAAGAAATCAGATAACCAAGCTTGTTAGAATTGAGCATGTTCGCCCATACAGCCTAAGAGGACAGTCTCCTTTAAGTAAAGTGCATGAATGTTGGTGTATTGACTTAGCAATTCTATATTTTTTTCTACTGAGGGTCCTTTTGGTCAATACCAAAAGAGAGTTGACATTAACCAACTAAGTGACTTGTATATATGGTTTCACCTAACTGTTTCACCTCTGCATGTCTCACCTCCCTAAATAGATTTTATGCTCCTATGCATCAGAGATCAAGACTTAAATTTATTTACATCTTTTTAGAACTAGTTACTTATGATTAATTTTAAATTATTATTAAATAATAAATTAAATAATTAAATAAATAAGCCATTTGAAAACAGAAAACATAGTATTTTAGATTTGAAAGGTTCTCAGTAGCCATCTATTTCCATCTATATTAGAAAAATAAAGCCCACTACATAATCATACCAATACACCTAGAAGTGTTTTCCCCAATCTTTCCTTGAAAATATAATATTGATGAAAATGATGATAAAACATTTATATGACATTTACTATGTGCCAGGCACTAAACACTTTACAATTATTATATCACTAGACTTCTAGAAAGGGATCACTCACTGCTTTCATAGGCAGCTCATTTACTTTTTTTTTTTTTTTTGGCAAGGCAATTGGGATTAAGTGACTTGCCCAGGATCATACACCTAGTAAGTGTTAAGTGTTTGAGGTCAAATTTGAACTCAGGGCCTGTGCTTTATACGATGCAGCAACTAGCTTCCTTCCTTTCTTCCCCAACTTACTTTTATAAAGCTGTATTACAAACACAGTTTTGTGTTGTTTTTTTTTTTTAATCAGTCCTAAAATGATCTCTGCTGCCTATGTCAAATGCTTTTAGTTATGGAATTCATTTGATCTAAGTGGTTGTTTAGATACCAGAGGAGAATTGGTTTGCAGATAATTATCAAGTTCCTCTTCTCCTGAAGGGGAAAAAATGATCATCTGTACCCCTCAGAGAGATGCTTACAGGGAACGGTATACCTGGTAACTTAGATATAATTCTAGTCATTCTGAAAATTACTTTGACATCGTTATCATCAACAAATACTTATTCAGGCTCAAGCTATTGGACAAAGATAGCACACCACTACCACAAATTAGGATAAGGAAAAATATAAGAAAAGATTGAGTCAAGAGTTAGAGGATCTCGTTTCTAAACTGATTTGTCACTGTCTAGCAATATGACCTTCAGTAAATCATTGAACTTTTCATGGTGTACTTTTCATTATAATTCTAGTCCCTCCCTTTTGCTAATTATTTCCTTTGTAGCCTGAATGTAGCTTGTTTGCTAGTTGTCTTCTCCATTAAACTGACTATGAACTCTTTCAAGGCAGAAACTATCTTTTATCACTTTTTGTATCTTTGGTACTTAGCACAATACCTAGTACATAGAAGATGTTTAAGAAATATTGATTGATTGATTGATCTATAAAGCAAAGGGAGTAGGGAAGGTGATGGATTGTATCATAGCTGTCAAGCAACTGTATCAAAGGTGTCCCACATATAGTACAAACCAAATTAAAATACAAAATAGAAATATTGAACAAAATAAGTAAAAATGTATTCAAACATTATGCTAATATATTATTTTTCTAAGTCAATATTTCAAAAGGGATCATTCTATACAATTTAATGGTTCCCATCTCTAGCTGATATTGACATCTTTAAATCATTACATTTCTAAAGAATTAGATTATTTGTAAAGTCCCTTCCAAACCTAAGGTTGTGTGTTTTTTACTGCGGTCCTTGAATATTAATACAACAGATCTTCCTATATAGCATGAAAAGTACATCTGATCTTCCCATATAGCATGAAAAAATTTGCAAAATACTTTCCACACATCACCCCAGTGAAGTAGGTATAAACACCCCTACTTTACAGAAGGGGAAATGGATGCTCTGAGTAATTAGGGGATTGGGCCTAAGAGGAAAGAGTTAGAAAATAACAGGCAGGAATGAAACCCCTTAGTCTCCTGACAGTAAGCATGCTCTGGTCTTGTAATTTTTTTCTTAAGACCACTGACTTGCTGTTATGAGGCTACACTGTCAATGAAATAGAAAGAATGGAAAGCTGAGGAATTTAATGTAATGAGGATGAAAATGTTTTTTTTTTTCCTCTTAATATTTTCCTCCTCTTCTCAAAACTGTCTCTGGCATTTCTGTGACAAAGAACTAGACACATCTCTCTAGTGTCAGTTGTTTTTCTGTACTTTTTCCCTTCTACTCACAATCTTCAAAGAGTTGATCTTTGAATATTCCTTTGTAGAAATTCAACTTTTAAATTTATTTCAAAATGAAGTCACTGTTGGCTTTAGATGAATTTAATTATAAGTTTAAGAGACAAATGGAGAAAAAGGGTGATATTTGAATCTTTTTCTACTTTCACAAAATAATTAAGAATTAGATCAGTTAATTTATGAAAGAAATGGATAATTAATAAAGAATCCGGGCTAGAGATTTGCTAGTCATCTCTATTGGCAATAAGAGATTATGTAATCCATTACACCAAAAAGTTAAGATTATTCTGACCAGAAGTTAGTCTGACCAATTCTGCTAAGATGACTTCCAAATTCTGTTATGAATTCTTCAAATAGATGACTGCTAGACTGTTTAAGAGTGAGAATGCAATGGAAGATAGACTAATACTAATTTAAAGCTACAGCCACACATGATAAAGGAATGGTTCTTACTACAAAGAAAGGAGTACTTTGGTCTCTAGGAAACAAATGTTTCTGATCCTAAAAATGACTAAAAAAAGGACTTAAGACAGCCTCCTCACAGAGGAAAAAACCTCCTCAGCACCTTAAGAAGTTTGTAATTATCCTTAATTATAAAGTAGTATGATTCTAATTGGATTTTATGGAGGCAGAGAAAGCAATATTTCAGGCTATTTGTTATATACACTTGAACATTTTACAGAAGTATATTTCTAATTTGGTCATTTACTAGAGTGGGTCATCCATAAAGTTGGTTAGAAGGAATAAAATGTTTTCTTAGAGAAGAGCCCAGACTGAGGATAATATAAAATCTGACATTTATTGTACTTTTAAGTTTTACAATGTATATAAATATTATTTAATTTGGTTCATAAACAAAATCCCATGGAATGCCTATTTCAATTTCAATCCCCATTTTATTGATGAAGAGACAGAGATTCTGAAATATTAAGTAACTTGCTCAGTGACACTCATCTAGGAAGTAGCAGGAATAGAATTTGGGCTCTGGTTCTTAGACACTCTAGGCTCTTTATTATTATTATTATTATTATTATTATTATTATTATTATTATTTTACAATAGACCATTAAACAAATTCTAAAATGAAACATGTCCTAAAACTACCACTACCAGATCAAAAAATCTGGAATTGTACAAGTATAAATACTTTTTCTTCTTTAAAACTTATTGGAGAATAGAAAAGAGAAATGGGCATTCCATATGTCTTCTGTCTAATGAGAACTCCATATTCTACAAGTTAAAGATACTTTATTAATTTACATGTCTACATCATTTTAGGTAATCCTTTCCCACATAATACATAATATAGGCACTCTACTTATTTCTTATTTCAGATTTGTATTCACACTCAATGTGCATAAATAATTAAATGTCTCTTCATTTTTCTGTGAGAGGGTTTCAAACCTGTGTTTGACTTCTAAATGTCAGAAGACTAATGCTTTGGACAAATTAAAAAATAGTTAAAGTTTTTGCTATTCTTTTCTAGCAGAACAAAGTACAATACATAGAAGGTAAAGACATATGAATATAGATTATGGTAAGGAAAAAAAATTCCTTTTTTTTTTTTTTTTTTTTTTTTTGTGCTGAGGCAATTGGGATTAAGTGACTTGCCCAGGGTCACACAGCTAGGAACTGTTATGTTCTGAGGTCACATTTGAACTCAGGTCCTCCTGACTTCAAGGTTGGTGCTCTATTCCCTGCACCACCCAGCTGCTCCCCCCCAAAAAAAAAAATTCCTAATAATTAGAGCTGTTCAAAAGTAGAATCGGTTGCTTAGGGAAGTAGTATGCTTTACTTCACTTGAGGACTAATAGATAAAAGTGGATGACTATAAACTGAGATGTAATAACTTCTAATATCCTTTCTGATTTCTTTTCATGTGCTTCCTGATATCCATGTATGGTCACACAATTTTAATATCCCTTTACCTACAACTGTATCACTTTGTATTACTCAAGTTTAAATGACAATCCTTATAAACAGCCACTACATCTTTTTACCCCATGAGAACACTATTTTAGAACTAGTCCTTGCAATTTCTTCAATAATACCTTTTTTATACCTGTTTGTATGTCCCATGATAAATGTCCTGCATGACACCTAACCTTACATAGAAAAACCAGGTCTATGAAAAACTTGGAATGGATCAAAAAGCATCCTGGCTTTAATGTGGATTTAAGCCTCAAGAACACTAAATTCAACTCTACATGCATATGCTGTTGGTGCTTTTATATATTAGAGTGGGAAAGTATTTCCCCTTGCGCTCCCCTTGGAATATATTCAGTATAAAATCTATTCAGTAAAGTATACACAGTACAATCATTAATTGAAGACATTCAACCACCTCTATTTGCAAAATGCAATACTATCTAAGTGCACCTCAGCAGAATCCACAGTAATAAACATATCTATCAAGAATTCTAATCCAGGAAGCTTTTGTCCACATTGTATAACATAAAAGAGCATTTTGTAGGTCATAACAGAAACAGAAACATACATAACTTATCCCAATTAGCTGGGAATCCTGACATAATAGATTACAGCTTTGATTCCATTAGGATATTGCAGCAAAATTTGGTATATTGAAATTCCTGCATTCCACATTACAAAAACTGAAAAATGTGTTCTATTGCTGCTACCTACTCCAAGCAGAAAGCTTCTCTGACTGGATATACATAAGTATGTCGTCACCTCAAACTGAGAGAGACAAATGTGGCTATCTTCTTTCAGATTCAAAATGAACCAGTGACTCCTCAAATTGAGTAGATAGCCAACATAATATAATAAGGAACAAGGGCAATGTGCTCTATTAAAGGAGTTATGAAGAGGTAGTAACCATTTTCCAGGGTCTCAGGAGATCTAAACAAGGTTAGATAGTGGCAGCTGAAAAAAAGTACCAAAGGAAATAAAGCAGCTGTGTCATGGACCCTTTCTCTATACAGAGTCAAGAGTCCCCATGAAGTTACCAAAAGTCAGAGACTTTGTACTTAACCTGTTGTTAATGGGCAATATTTAAACAACATCCTTCTCTCCTTTTTCACTCTAATTCTATTGGAAAGTAACTTTAGGGGCTGGTCAGATTCTTTCTATCCAGGCTTCAGCCCAATTAAATTCCTAACGATACCCCTTGCCATGGCTGCTGCTATACCCTCTGAATCAGACCTCCAGAGACCATGCCCTGAAAAAAACTTCTAGGCTTTGTCCAGTACTTATTGAAATGCCTGACCCACATAGCAAGTGCTTAATAAATGAATGGAATCCCTGCCCTAGGATCATACTGTCTTAATTGGTTAATATGTAAACATTATATGAAATTGGCCCCATTCCCCTGATCATGTTTTTTACCTCATGATTTTCCTATCATGCTGAAGAAGGTATAGCTCCTACATTCCCACATCTCCCTATCCCCTTTCTCTAATTTCCATCTTTTATTCTGGAAATAGAAATCAAAATAACACTAAGACTGCTTCTGGAAAAGTCATGTCAATCAACAGTCTTAATGTCACCACTCACTCTTCCTGTGACTTCCCCAGCTAAAACAACCTTCCCTTGTCACGATTCCCCTGGAAGTGTTGTTTTCCCTATTAGAATATGCTTACTGAGGGTAGGAGATGACTCTCTTTTCCTCTAATTGTTAAAAATATTTTCCTTATGAATATGACATTATATAAAAGTTGTATCTCTGCTACTATCAACTTAGTTTCTTTTCTCTCCCTAATTCCAATTCATAGCTATTTTTTCTAACCTTTCTGTCACTATTTACATTTTCTTATTTTTCTAACTGGAGCAGTTGTTAAACAAAATATTATGTTTACTAAACAAAATTCTATATTAAAGGAAGAAAAATATAACCAATATGGATGTCAAAAATAAATCAAAATTGCATTGTTTTATAAAAATTAAAAAAAATCCTTTACACCAAGCCTAAATCAGCTTCTCAAGAAATGTGTCTTAGTTCTGCTCACTGAGAGGCAAACACAGCAAGTATAAGTATCTTCCATATATTAGCATAGGCTAGTTTAAATAACTTTGCCATAAGGTTAAAGAAGAGACTAGGCAAATTTGGAAATAATTCTTTAAGTTAATTCATATGGTAGTATGTTCCAAAGGAAAGAGGACTGCAATTGGAGGGAAGGACCTTGTTTTCAAACCTGACTTTGTCACTTTGAATCAACATCATTTGGGACATATTCCTAACTTTTGGATTTCTCACTTCTTCCTGTGTATGAAAATGTTGGACTAGATCATCTCTATTGTCCTTTCCAGCTCTGGAACTAAGCTAAGCTTTTAAGACTGTCTTTTAAAACACATCAAGTATGTTTCTTAAATACAAAACACTTCAAAATTAGAAACAATTGAATTGGAATTTACTGTATTTACAGAGTGGTGAGTTGATAATATTTCTGAAGTTAAACAATTACTCCCACTCAAGACCCAGGTCTTTCTCATTTGAGATTTCCTCACTATGTTATTAGGTCATATTACTGGGCATAGTCTGTTATACATCAAATTAAAAAAAAAACACACAGATCTTTATTACCATTTGATTCTAGACTACTTTAACTGATTGCCTAGTGCTTAGTTTGTCTCTTACTTACTCCATCATTGACTTCAATACTTCAACAACGTTTTCCATCTTGAATCTGACTTCCACAGATTTGTCAGCATAAATTTTCTCATTTGGACCATGTCCCTCTCCTGCTCCAAAAAAGTCAGTGGCTCCATTCTCTGCTTTCAGAATTAGGCACAACTTGTTGACCTCTGAGGTCTGTGTCATGGATATGATTCTTTGATACTATGATAATAACAATTCAAATCACAATTCCAATATGAACTCAGGTATTTGATTTCAAATGACCAACAAATGTTATTTCTCTATCTAACAAACATCATTTTGGATTAGTCCATGCCAAATAACAATGTAATACGGAAGGCACAGCATTTATTTTAAGCATATAAGTTACAATTTGGGGGAAAGATTTCCACAAATACATCCTTCATGTTGGTGAAGTTACATTTGTCTGGGAAGTTCGTCAAATATTTATGCTTAGTAGGACTTTGGTTTCTTCAATATATTAGTTAAACCACAGGTTCTGCCTGGAGCATGGTATATGTGAGGGATGTCTTAGGACAAATATCCTTTGTGTTTGTCCCTTGGGGATTGTAGTAAAGAGGGAAGAACTAATTTCTCATTCTCTTCTAACTCCAGGAATAGGCTTATGGGAAATTCAGTCAAGTTAACTCATGCCTTAACTTTATTTGGCAGAATTAATCCTTCCTTATTGCCTTAGGTAACAGTTACTCAAAACATTACAAAAAATACGTTATTACAAAAAGTTTGAACAATTCTGAATAAACGTGGGTTTTTTGTTCTGTCTTTTGTTTTTATGAAAAAGACAAGTTGATTTCTATTTTAAGAAAAGCAAATACTTTTGTGATCATATCAGCAATCAAATTATAGGAAAATTTTCTTCAATATATGCTTGTGAAATGGAGTAATACCTTAACAATTGAATAAATTCTAAAGAGGATGGACTCATTGACCTCTAAGGCCTCTCTTGAAATGCTAAACCTAAAGTCCTAAGAATTCCTCTTCATTCAAGACTTATTATAATATTGCTCTATTCTTATTTATTTCACACTTCTACTATTCAGGATTACTCATGTCAGTGAATTTAGGTTATCATTCCCTGAAGATTTACCAAGTTTTCCTGACACTTTACTCACTTACTCTCTCTCTGTCTCTCTCTGTCTCTCTCTCTCTGTCTCTGTCTCTCTCTGTCTCTCTGTCTCTCTGTCTCTCTCTCTCTCTGTGTCTCTCTCTCTCTCTCTCTGTCTCTCTCTCTCTCTCTCTCTCTCTCTCTCTCTCTCTCTCTCTCTCTCTCTCTCTCTCTCTCTGCTGAGGCAATTGGAATTAAGTGACTTACCCAGGGTCACACAGCCAGGAAGTGGTAAGTGACTGAGACCAGATTTGATTGGTCTTCAGGACTGGTGCTCTATCCACTGCGTGACTTAACTGTCCCTAAGAAATCACTCTTACAGAACTTTGTGCCTTTTTATATATTTATAACATCCTACCTACTATTTTAGATACTTGTGTACTTATGTATCTGATCTTTTTTCTTCAGGTCATGGATTTTGTCAAGTTTATAGCTGTATCAAAATCAACATATAACTGTATTTTATATGAATACTCAGTAAATGTCTATTAATGGAAGGGCATTTCTTTTCTGTTTGTTTATTTATTTAATTCAGAGATAAAGTCCTTATGGACCCTAAGAATACTGTGAAAGAAGCACCCCTTTAATATATGTCTTAGACCTAGTATTCAGGTGCATATTCCAAATCTTTAGTCTTTGTTATGAGCTGACATTCAGTTTGCAAATAATTTTGTTGAAGAAGTTATTTTATGGACAAAAGATTATGAATTTCACAGCTGACTTGAGATCTACTCATGCCAATGACTGTGGTTTCTATTTTGCAAGTAGAATATGATAAGTCAATGCAGATTTTTTCTGTAAGTACTTTTTTCCCTTGCAAATACCAAGAGAGATTTCAAAGAAAAATTTACATTTTTCATCCAAATCAAGTTACTGATTATATTAACTTCTGATTCAAATCTAATGCACTCAACCTGCAATATCTCCATTTAGAAGCATACTCAGTTTCTAAATTTTAATACTGACACTTTGGAGTACAGTCAAACTGATAAATTCAAAAAATTTAGAAGCTCTGACCTAAATGAATTAATTAATTTTACAGGATGGATTGAAAGTTAAATAATTTTTTCATGTATATTTATCAATTTGTGAGAATCTTTTAATAAACAGGTCTTCAGATTTTTAAATAGTACAAAAGAGTATTGATGTAATTACATGACAACCTGTCAATGAGAAACTGAAAAGTGTTTACTCTAATTCATATTGTTTTGCTATTGTTCCTTTTATTTGAATCTTGGTTTTCCCTACCCACTTTTCATTTTTTAAAAGACAGGAAAAAGAATCTAGCACTTTGGTTAGAATCTAGCCCCCAATATCCCTTCAAACTCTCTGATTCTATAAGTTTCAGTTCTGACTACAGCTCTTGTAATATGAATATCCCTAATGTATTTGATTAGTAGCTTTAAAAGTTAATTATTCAGTAAGTAGCAAGACTCTATTGAACAAATTATAAGATAGGAGACAATAACTGGCATCCTTCCTCATACTCTCAGTAAAAAAGAGAATTTAATGTTTGTAGAGATTCTGCTGGCCTTTTTTGGATACATGTAAAGTATCCTTTATTTACTGTCCTTTTTAATTGTCTTCAGGTGTGAAAGAATTATATACTGGCCACAAAGAGTTGTTCTTCATAGCCAAGAAATCTGACCAGTTAAAATAAAATCTATCCTTTAAGAAACAGAAACAAAAAAAAAAAAAAAAAACAAAAAAAAAAAAAAAAAAAAAAAAAAAGAAAGAAAGAAAGAAAGAAACAGAAACAAAAACATGAATGCCTCACATTACTGCCATGGATTCTGACTTTCTCTCAAAAGTTTCCAGTTATATTATCTAAATTACTTCCCACTGAAATTCTGGGTGACTGTCTATACTTTTTATCCATTTATTGGTTAAGTATACATCTGAGAATGAGGTCTGAAAAAGGAGAACAAAATAGACACAACTGCCTCTTACTAAAGTCAGAGTAAAGAAACTATCTTGGTAGATGCCTTAAATTAATATGTGCATATTATATCAGGACCCATGAAGTGTGCTATTAATACAATGCATATTCAAGATGCTTCTAATCATTTCATAGATTTTTAATCTGATCCTTTTTAACTGTCATAGTTACTGCTCTCAAACAAGAGAGTTATGGTCTTTGGGAGTTCCTTGAGATGTACAAGCATGAGTTCTTTGGCAGTGATTTAATTGGCCAAAGTAGAAACTTGACCTGAGGCCCTTCTCTGTCAGTAGAATTGTTGTGTTTTATTTAGGAAGGTAGGGGCCTAAACCTTGATTGTTCTTATCGTGACAAAAGAAGGAAAAAAATCCTTGTGGGATCCTTGATGTATCTACAAGGAAAGCTGACAGAAATGGAAGAGCAGAATGTGAATGAAGACATGCTTAGTCCTCCAAAATGAAAATATGCCATTGACAGTTGCCATGAAGAAATCATAAAGTTTCTCATTAATCTCAGTAGCCCTCCTGCCTTAAATGATTGAGGACATTTCTCTGTATTTTAGAATATAAAACAGATCAAATAGAGGACGTTGAAAAAAGTTTCTCTTGACATGTTATAAATTACCAGCAACAATAAGTCTTCATTTCCTTGGCTGTGTATCTTGCCTAATTTTCTCTGTCATCCAATGCTTTGCCTCTTTTTTTTTTTTTTCATTGATTCACAAAATGGATCTGGAAATGCCATGTGAGGAAAGCAGAGAAGATACAAACTCCCAGCCTGCACACAGTCTAGACTTATTTTGTGCTTTCCTTTGATATTGCCAAATGAATGACTTGCCAGCTGCCTCCCTAGAAGGAATTGTCATTTGTAATGACTTCTATGTACCTTTCCCCCAATGCTTCCTCTAAGGGAGCCCTATGATTCCATTACTTTCACCTCTGGAAAAGCAGCAGTAAATGTCACCATTATTTTTCTGCCTAAATATATCATATCCCATCCCCCATTAATCTGTTAGATATACAATGATCTAGTCTGCTTATTAGAAAGATTAAAAGCACATTTATTATTATTATTATTATTTTTTTAGCACTGAATATTCTCTTGCAGCCAGAAAGACTGTAATATAAATCTTGCTTTTGACAGTTACTGGGTGTGTGACCCCAGGGAAGTCACTTAAGTTCTAAATGCCTCAGGCAACTCTATAAGACTTATCTAAGGCTGTTAGAAGGGTTGTACTCTGAGAAAAAAAAAAATACTCATGCTAGGAGTTCCTTGTGAGGCTGAAATCATAGATCCTTTAGATATTTATAAATGTTCTTAGTTATTCTATATTCCAGCTTCTTAAACTATACTTCATGACCTCATATGAAAAAATGGGGATAACTAAATGTGGAGAGTCAGGAAATGATGATTTATTAGCAGCAAATATTTGATTTGTATACTTATGTTATATTCTTATATAACTGGGATAGCATAAACATTTCTTGGGAGAAAAGGAATCATGAGGGGAAAAATTTAGGAAGCTCTGTGTGACTGTAAATTGTGGAATTCTGTGATCTAAGATTAACAATTTTCAGTAACCCAGAAGTCAAGAGAAAGGTAAATGTAATAAATATAAGAAGATTGTAGCATGTTATCAATGAATATTTCTATATGTCAAAAAAGGAAATTAATGGTTCTATAATGAAAATAAGAAACAAAACAAATGGATAGTCTAAGAGTTCAACTGACATCCTTGAGATATAAAAATAAACTAATGACCTCCAATATCTTGAGTGAATTTTCTGTGGAGTGTTTTCCAGGAAGGCATGGACAACATTGGAAAGCATATGTTATTATTGTTGTTGCTATAATAATAACTACTATTAATATAGCACCAACCACTTTCCATGGATTGCTGTTTTACAAATATTTCATTTAATCCTTATAACATATCTTAGAGGTAGGCAATATATTATTTTTCCATTTTACAGTTAGAGAACCTGAGGCAAACCAAAGTTAAATGACTTGGCCAGAGTCACACAGCTAGTGAAAATCTGAAGCTGATTCCAACCCTAGTGCTCTATCCAGTGGCTACCTAGCTAGCACAATTGGGGGTTTCCATGAAAAAGTGAAGAGTTAGAGGATCTAGGGAATGAGAGCTATTCCAGTAGAGAAGTACTAACACAAAACGGGCAGAGACCCATCAAGCATTAGGAAGATGATCTTTGTTGAAAAGTCTATGCAAAAACTTTCTGACATAAAATAGCCAGCCTTGGACGATATGCTATCATTTCAACAAACATTATTAAGTACATACTAGTATTAAATCTAGTGCTTCAAGGAGAAAAAAAAAAAAAAAAAAAAAAAATTTACTGTCAGTCTAACTACAGAGGTTACTGAATAATATACAAACCATAGGAATACATGTATTATACAAAAAAGGTACTAAAAAGAGGTACTCATCTCTTTCAATGTGTTTGGCCAAGGCAAGCAACAGTACAGAACTCTGTTCCTAGGAGATTGGCTCCATCCACACAATATAATACTCTAACCTTCAAATGGCCCACATAAGTTTTGTCTTATTATGTATAAACTGCTCCAACATGTATACATATATTGTATTTAACTTATACTTTAACATATTTAACATGTATTGGTCTACCTGCCACCTGGGGGAAGGGGTGGGGGAAGGAGGGGAAAAGTTGGAGCAAAAGGTTTTGCAATTGTCAATGCTGAAAAATTACCTATGCATAAAATTTTTGTAAAAATTAATTTAATTAATTAATTAATAAAAATAATCTGCTCCAAGTACACCAATCTTGAGCACATCATACAAAGCAAAATATAGGGGTTCATAAAATTGCTTTCACTTCAGAAGCTGCATTCATACCTCTATTTCTATGTGTCCCTATCTTTTCTCTGGGGAGCTTTGGGCTATCTAGTCTGAATCATTGCTACATACACAGCCTGTGCTAAGAATGGAAAGGAAATCATTAAAAAACTAGCAATGAACTCAATAAATACTGGTGGAATAACTCTTTTTACATTTACCTTCCAAACTAAAATTTACTTAGCCTAATTTTAAAAATAACTGTGTAATTTTCCTTTAATTTGAATGATTGATTTCTTATTGCTTATAAGTCTTCAGAATCATGATGTTGAGTTGAAAGAGACCTCAAAGACATCTAGTTCAATTCATATTTGAACAAAATCTTTTCTAACCAACAAATGGCCATCTATCTTTGCTGGAGTGAAGAGTAAAGTAATCCATTTCACTTCTAGATAATTCTAATTGTCATCAATTCTTTCTTAATCCTAAATCTCAGTATCTTTTAATGTAACCTAAGATTAAATAACCTTTTTTGACTACCATATCATGCTCTTAACCTATATTGCCCTTAGAGTCCTTAAAAAACTCCAGATTTTTTTTCAAGTGAACTACTGCTCATCACACTTAGTCTATCTTATGTCTATTAAGTTGACTTTTTGAACACAAGTGTAAGATTTTATCTACTTTTATCCTTATTGAATTTTATTTTTTTATTTAGTCTAATAAACTGGACAGTAAAGAGCTTAATCTATCAGAGAGGGTAGCTATCACACTTTACTCTAGGTCTTCTAGGTTTTGGATAAGAACTCTTATCCAAGTCAATAGTAAAAAAAAAAAAAAAAAAAAAAAAAAAATCAATTACTGGCGCTGGGGAGGTAGGTAGACTAGAGAGTTCTAAGATATAGTTGGACTAAAGATGATAGGGTATGCTCACTGAATCTGTTGCCAATATGGTGACCTAAGGAGATACAAAATTACCCAGCTTGTAAAAATGGAACAGGTTAAAGCATCTGTGTCAATCAATACTGGGATTAGGTTTACAAGTGGTCATAGCACTTCTAGTCTGGGCAAGACCCAATCTCCTCTCTACCATCATTTTTTTTTAAAAGTCACTGATTAAAAATGTCATAGCTAAAGACACAAAAAGTCAAAACTTGATAGATTTTATTATCGTGTTGAGCATTGAAAGTCCCCAAGTTGCAAATTTACAAACAGGTTGAATTTCAGTAGTTTTTGTTCTTATGTGTTAGGAACCCATAAACAGGAAAACAATGGCACAAATAGTGATAAGATTTCCAGGTCAGCTCATAAGAGTCCACTGAATTTCACATATTGTCAAACTCCTGTAATTCAGTAAATCATAAAGTAAACATTTATTAAATGCCTACCTGGTACAAGGTTCTATCCTGTCTGAGTTTCGGATCTTGAATAAAAGCTATATACTACGTAGAAAGGAACAAAAAATAAGAAAAAGGGGGGGGGCAGCTAGATGGCACAGTGGATAGAATACTGACCCTGAAGTCAGATGAACCTGAGTTCAAATGTGACCTCAAACACTTAAAATTTACTAGCTATGAGATCACTTAATCCCAATTGCCTCGCCAAAAAAAAAAAAAAAAAAAAAAAAAAAAAAAGGAAAAAAATAATTTTCTAATATTTGGGCTAAAGTTTGTCTGTAGCATCTCTTACTTTTATTTCCAAGCCATTTTGCTACATCTTAGCACTTCTTTCTTCAGCACTTCATGTTACACCAGATTTACCCATTCAAAAAGTACTTATCTTCTCTTTCTCCCAACCACCAAATAAACTGTAATCCCTTTTTCTTTCACCTAGATACTAGAATGAAAGCAACTTGATTAAAAAAAATCATTCTAATCTGTGAATGGCTGATAGTCTCAATTTCTGCAGATGCATTTGTAGAGAATGGTTTAAAAAACAAAACAAAAAACTAAAAATGCATCTCTTAATTAATTCCAGCAATGCAAAGTCTGCTGTATGTAACAAATGAAAATGAAAAGATGACACTTAAAGGGAAACATTTAGGTTCAGACACACTACTTATTGGCCTTACTAGTTGATACCTCAGAGGTACTTAGATTTTTTGATATCAGGAGACTCTTGGGCAATCTAGTAAAGCCTATTAACTCTTTCTCAGAATGATTTAATAAATAAGATAAAATATGTAGGATCACAAAAATTATACTGAAATAAAGATGTAAGTTCACAAACTTAGAAATTTTAGGAGTCTGTGAATTACAGATTAAGAACCTCTGCACCAGCCTACTTCTGATTTTCACATTCTCTTTTCTATATTTCTATACTTGAATATTGTGTGTTTTCAGAATGTTTCCCCAAGGTAGGAGGGAAAGAAGCAAAGAAATGAAATCTCTGATGATGAGAAGGAAGAAGGCTGCTATCAGTCTGTTATATATAGTTTATAAGTTAATGTTTTTGTTTATAGTTAAAATCACAGTTAATTACAGCTCATTGTTTAGCAAATGTAACATGCCATGTAATTTCTATTAATTTCTTGTGGGTAATAGGTTTTTAATATAATTGCATAATGGTTATTTTTATGCATACTCTTTAATTCCTGAGAATCTTGAGTAATAAAATGATTGCTTTACATTCATATTATTTAGTATTAGAAGAAGAATATGAAATGAAAGTATTATATTATTTTATTGTCATATGTTACTAAGGAAGAAAGAGGACTCAAGGACATTCTATATTAGATTGTGATATTCTTGAGAATATTAGGGATTGTCTTTTACAATTTTGGGGGGTCTTGCTACCTATTAGCACAGTGCCTGAAACATATGAGGTATATGTTTATTGACTGACGACAGCATGGGGAAAATAGCATAAGGATCAAAAATAATTTGTAGATAACTCACACATAGAAAATTCATAACTGATGATATATTATTTTGTTTGTGCCTGAAGTTCTCAGATAATTCTGTCAACAAAGGAAAGATAGTGTAGTGGAAAGATCAAGCTGGGAGTGAGGAAGATTCAGGTTCAAATTTTTTTCTCAAATAATTATTAGCTGAGTGCCTCTGGATAAGTCATTAACATTTTTTCAGCTTTAGTTTCCCTGCCTGCTAAAAAGGTAAAGCTAAGAAAGGTTTCTCCATGCTGTGTCAATCAATAAATATTTAGTAAGAGCCTAAACTCTAAAAGCTAAGTAACACCTAATTGACAGTGTAATTGTAAGCATCAAATGAATAATCTGTGTAAAGCTTTTGACTAACCTTAAAATGCCATATTAATAGAAGCTATTATTATCACTACTTTTAAGGTTTACCAATCTAAAGATATTAATATTTCCTTTTCTTAAAAAAACCTAATAAATTGGCTAGTGTTATTCCCATTTTATATATGAGGAAACTGTTTAAGAAAGGTTAAATGACATTCTTAGGGTCAAATAACTAATAAATCACAAACTAGGATCAGAATTCATGACTCCAAATCCAGTTCTGGTTACTATGCTATTCTGATTCTCCTCATTGGTCCTTTCTTGCATAAAAATACTGTAAATAAACCTAAGAAAGGCAGCCATGCCATCAGTACCTGTTGTGATCTTTTATGTTAGCCCTGATTGGCTATGAATGATCCTGAAGAGCACTAGTCCTTGCTGACCATGAAACCATCCATCTTTAGATAGTCCCGTTATTCTGTTACATTATTAGAAAGCAGTGTAAATAGCAATTTTATGATCAAAAATAAGTTCTTTTTTTCTTGGAATGAAGAAATACCACATCTCTTAAAGTCCCAGAGAATAAGAAATATGGCAAAAGAAATAGATTCTATCAATACATTCGGTTCAAAAATGAGTTTAAGGAAGTTCATTGTTCCAAAGACTACTTTATTAAAATTCTCTTTCCCCTTCATGCTATATTTCTTTTTGATATCAGTAACTTGTAAAAAGGGACACTTGAACAAATAAGTCATGGGATCCACATCTGGGGGATTATTTTGGCCCCAAATGAGTCTCCTTATAGAAAAGCAGTATGTCCCTCCCTTCCTGTTTTTTCCCTCTCCCTTTCTTGTCCCCTATACTCTCCCAAATCAATGAGTCCTCTTTGTCAGAGTTGAAATTACCAGCAAAGCAACGTAGCTGTCAAGACATGTAAGACATGCTAATAAATAATGGTTTTCAGATGCATGGGGATGCAGATACCCATTTTAAGCTTCCACAAAAATGTAGCAGATTCACTGCACTCAAAAACTGACAGCATTATTTGATTTTTCTATTAGGCATCTCCTAAGCACACAGGAGCCCACAAAAGAATATTGTTTTTATTCTCCAAAGGATAGTATTTGTTCATATCCCAAAGTTAAAGGTGCCATTAAATGTCTTATTTAAAATTATTGCTTCTATCAGTGAATAAAAGGATTTTTCAATATATATGAAAAAATGCACAAAATTACATAGGACCTAAGAACCTAGAGGTGAGGGTGGGAAGATAGTCCATACTATAAAATTAATTTACATACTGATAATTGCAATTTTCTTTAATAATAAAGAGAAATGTTGCATTTAACATTTGAACATGTCTAAAACAGTACATTTGCATGCAAAAAGCTTAACAATTCTTTCTTTTTTATAGTAGAGAAATATCCTGGAGAAAAGTCAAGCACTCTACATCTATTATATATATAGTACATTATTAGATATAATACATGAGGGTAAGCCAGTAATTCATATAAGGTAAATTTAAACATACCTTCAAAATACTCTACTTCTGAAACAAGTATAAAAATGTTGCCAAATTCATATGAAAGAAACTACAAACACTACATTTTCAATCCAATTCAATCATTTCCTAAACATCTACCATGAATAAAGCACCATGCTAGACACTGGGGATATAGGGCAGACATTGTCATGTGGATATATAGGTACATATATTATACCTAAATAATTATCCATGGAAAATGAAAGTTCAACTAACTCATTGAGTTTCCCAAACACAAGGAAATCATAGTTATCTGGTTATCTATGGGATTTTCTTTCTCCACATAGGCAGCTTAATTAAATTGCCTTCTATTCCCTGAATACTTGATTTAATAGAATGTCTTCAGAAAACAGGCATCATAGGAGAACTAATCTTTTCAGGTAATGAATTACCTAAATGTAATTTTTAGAGCATTTATTTGTAAAATAAAAAAAAAAAAAAAAAAAAAAAAAACATTTAAACATTTAGGGATATGTTCTGTGATAGGTAGGAATATATTTAAGAAATATTATTTTTATTCCTTAAAGGCTAAGTTTCCATGAGATCATGGGAAAAGAAGCCATGATTCATTATCATTACAGTCTTTCCACACATTCCTTCTCCATTTGGCTATGCTTTGGACAGTCACAGCCTCTGGATATTCAAAATGGCAAAACATATATTCAGAGCGTAGCATGTTATCACTCGACAGCTTTGCTTATGAGCAATTAGGAAGTTGGGAGAAGGGCAGCACATGCTAGAGAACAGAATTAAGGAAAGAGATGCAATTATTCCATGCATAAAATACAGCTATGATAGACAATCTGTTTTTTCAGCCTCCACAAAAGACCCTCTAATGATATTTCATCATGATATGGTGTATGTGGGGAAGAGATAGAAAAGGGGAGTAAAGCTGCACTCTCCAAGACTGCAACCCAACTTCTGGCAAAGACTATAAAACTGGGAAGGTTTCAGCCTGGAGACCAGACTGGCTAAGTTAAGAAGGACTCACAAAGAGGTTTGCCATAAGGTGATGGATTGCCTTTGGGGTCCATGGAAATTCAAAAAGATACAGAAGAGTTACAGTGTGTATCAGTGGAGAGAAAACATACAAAGGGCAATGTTTCTTTTCTAAAATAGTGCTTTGTCAAAAATCTCTGTTTCCAAGAAATGGACACATAGAAGGGGATAATAGGTTTTTGGTAGTGTGGATTCCATAGCATTTTAGCCTTGATTGAATAATTTTACTGAGAAGTATCTATATGTTAGAATAATTATTTTGTGTTCAACAACTTTATTTTTTCAAAAATGATAATCAGTGATGACAATAAGTTTTTACCCAGCCATACTTGTCAATACAATATTACAAACATTAACCAAATTTTGTGACTGTGGGCAAATCACTTAGGCTTTAGTTTCCTTTGTAACAATCAATCAATCAAGAGGTATTTATTAAAGCTGACTGTGTTGGAATTACACTATTGATCTCACAGGCTTGTTATGAAGAATGAAAATCATAAACACTATTTAAAGCGAGCTAGTGATTATGAACCCTATTCAAATGTGAACTAGTAAGTCTAGTGGGATGGGAAGAATAACAAAATAAACATTAAAATGGACTTAGGAATCAAAAGATCAGATCTAGCATGTGATCATTGCCAAGTTGCCTGATTGAAGTGTCCTTGTAGATAAAATGGAGATAATAATACAATAATTCTTGGACTATCTATATCATCATCGATAGTCATAAGGAAACTTTTTATAAACTTTAAAGTTCTAAAGAAATAAAAAATCAAGCTCAAAGGACAGGACTTCAATTCCAACAAGACCTATTCAAAACTATAAGCATCATTGTCAGTGACAAGTATGCATATGCTCAGAATTAGCTACAATTTTTTTCAGTACCCATAGAACAATATCAAAATTGTTTCTTCTGGAAAATATTTGAAATGCAAGAAGTCATTAAGGGCAAGGAGAAAACACTTTTTAAAGCTAGAATCTACAGCTCCATTAAAAGCCTAAGCATGAAAATAGCTTTTGAGTAGCAAAACTTATTGTTGGATATTTATTCAATAATGGTTAGATGCTTCACATATGTGGTAGCACACTCTCTCCTAGAAAAGGCATCAATTCATAAATCCAAGGCTATAAGTGTCATTGCTTCCCTCCATTTGTTGTTTGGTATCTACAGAATTGTTCTTTCGCTGTGCTTTGGGGAATGGTTCCATGTGCATGAGATTCAGGAATATGAAGCTCAAATTGCTTCACCGCTATTTGGAGTTGATCTAATTCAAATAATATATCACCTTCTACACAAAGCTTTTCCACATCCCTTGTTGATTTGTCGATTCTGTTCTTTCTCTCTTGAAATTATATTGCACTTACTTATATGTATTTTGTAATTATTTTTCAGTGCACAGGTTGTATTTCTCCAGAGGAATATAAACTCTTCAAAGGCTGGAATTTTTATCCCCAGGGCCCTAGCACAGAACTTAGCAAATAAAGATACTTAAAGTAATCCATTCATCAATTAATAGGCCTTTATTAAGTACTTAACTAAGTGCTCCTTTAAGCTGTGCTAATCACTGGGAATCAAAAACAATATCTGCCCTCAAGGAGCTTCCATTCTAAAGAGGGAAATAGCACATACACAAACTGGTATATATAAGATAAATATAAAATAGAAGGAAGATAGCCTTTGAGGGAGGTATTTGTAGCTAGGGGTCAAGGGAGAGCCTCTCACAGGAGGTTAGAATCCCTCTGATTATTAAAGGAAGTATAATTAAGGGAAAATATATTATTATTTATTATTATTATTATAATTTGAGGAAAATATATTTCATGAGGTAGAAGTTAGGAGGGAGGCTATTCCAAAAATGGTGGACATGAAATAAAAGATAAATCAAATTGCATGTAACTCCTTTCCCCCATATATACACATATGAATATACACTCTACATAGTTATTTAGTCTTAGGCACAGCATAGTATAATGGAAAGAGCTGGAACTGAACTCAGAAGATTCTGAGTTCAAATCTCAGCTTTGATACCTGTGTCACCATGGGCACATCACTTAACCTCTCTGGGCCTGTTTTCTTATCTGTAAAAGGGAGGTAATAATCATGATACTAACTATCACTCGGTAATGTTGGGAGAAAGCATTTTGTAAAATTGCAAGCCATGAAAGAAATCTAAATTTGTTATTATTTTGTTATTTAATATATGTCATATTATTTTATCTTAATTTGTTGACTCCCTTGATAGGACTGTCAAGTTTTATCCCCACCCAAATTCAACCTACTTTCCCGCTCCATCTTCTCCCAGCCTATACGTGGGTACAGGCTTACCAAAGAGTACAGAAAGGAGAGGCTAAGCAGGACCCAAGTTCTGGGGACACAGAAGACAAACATCTCACTCAGCGGTGGGTCCTGTTTGCCTTTGGTTGGGCAGAGACAAAGTCTGTGCACAGTAAATCTGGGGCAAGCAGCAAACACAGACACCTCTGCATTTGCATGAGTTATTCATATTTTTCCTGTTTTGATTTTTTAAAAAATGTGGTCCCCAAAGGATTGGTTAATTGAAGGATCTCTGTATAATATAGAGTTTAATCAATATATTTATCAATATAAATAATTCCCCCCTAAGTTTGTTTTCTTCATGTGCACAGTTTTCAGTCCCTGCGAGCCCAGAATAACAAACTGCTATATTAGTGGCAATCCTCCTGTCGATGACAGATTCAAAGCAGCCTCCTTTGGAGTCTAGCTCCCCGCTGAATTGGCAAATGTCTAGAGCAGGGACAACTTTTTTTTTTTTTTTCCAGCTGCTCATACTGATGCTGCCAGTCTGGTGGGGGAAGGGTGAAGAGAGGCCGGTGAGCAGGAAGCCATCACCACTATGCCACCCCGCTATGGCTCACCACTTAGAATGCCAGCAAGCCATAGGGAGGGGGGCATGGCAGTGACTACTGGCTCACAACTGACCACATGGTCCACCAGGTGAGGGGAACCTTTGGTCTATAGAAAATAGCAGATCTAAAAGGTCCTCTTCAGGTCTTCAATGCCCCCCAAACTTCTTATCCTACTACAATCAGAAGTGCCTAACTAATGCCAGGGGGAACTAGGATATTCTCCATGCAAGGAACAGGATCTCGTCCTGTCTTAGGCTCACATAAATCCTCACATAGCAGGAACCATGCATTGCTCCCAATTCAGACAAAAAAGTATCCCAGATTAGACAAACATTATTCTGCATCTTTTTGTTGTGCAATCACATTTACACGTATTACCTGAAAACATAATTACATTTTTTTTTCAAATAAGGATAACATAATATGGAAAGCAGAATGCTACCCTCAAGAGTCATAGACCTGGATTCTAGACCCAGACTAGTGTAGCCTTGAAAACATCTGTCTATTTCTGAATCCATTTTCCTCATTTGTAAGAAAAATAAAAGGTTTGGACTGTAATCTCTTGGGTCATTTCTAGATCTAAAATTCAGTTTCTTTTTCTTAAAAAAAAAATTCAATAAGGTTCACTCCCTTCAGACCATTATTTTTTCTATCTACCCAGAGAACCCAAGAGCTCTTTCTTTATTCTAGCCATCATTTCCCAATGGTAGCAAAGAGAGGCCGAGAGCCCAAACTTTTTCAAAATCTAATGAAACTGAACAGACAATTCAAAGTTAACTGAACTGTCATACATGGCAGATGATGGAAATCAGATTAAGAATTAAGATAGAATATGGCAGTTTGCTTCAGTAAAATGGGATCTATAAACATTAGACATAATCAGATGTATTTCAATCATGTTCTTTGCTCACAGTTAGCCAAAGCAAATATGCAATGTTTAAATTATATCAGAACTGATTGAGAGGTATTGTAATCTCCTCCCCCCAAGCCATATCATGATCCAAGTTCTTCCCTGATGTACAGGAAGTTCCACTTAAGAATGGGTTGCAGTCCAAAAGTTCATTTGTAAGACAGAATGATTAGAACTCTGAAAGCACTTTCTATTGGAAACAATGCTACAAGTGATGATTAGATTACCAGGCCAATCCATTAAAAAAAATAAAATAAAATAACATACCCAAAGTTTAATATTGCACAAATACTATATTAGACTCTTAGCACCACCTGTGAGCTGTTTCTAGGAGGGAATGCAATCAGAATTCCAAATTAGGATATAGATCTCCTTACTAATTAAGGCAATAGAGTGTGGACTACTTTTTCTACTACTTTCAACCCAGGTAACTGAGAGGAAATAACTTTCCTCTTTCCTCTTTTCTGCCCTGTACCTGGGCCTGTTTCTCATATCTAGATAGAAGAAAGGTGGTAGGTAGTAAAAGCTAGAGATGCAAGCAATGAGCAGATGAGAAAGTGGGATGAGACTTGGAGAGGAGGAAACAAGCTTTTAAAACTGGAAGGAACCAAACACAACATAAAATTCCACCTTTCTATTTTATAAATGAACGAAATTGAGGCATGGAGAAATTAGTAAATCAGACGTTTATTCAATGACAGAATCAGGGATTGAACCTTGGTTTTCAGATTCCAAAAAAAAAATTTTTTTTTTCCCTCTTAGAACAACTTGCTGCATAATAAAGGATGCAAAGGTTGGGAAATTGGGAAAGCAAACTGAAGAGGGGGGAAGGGGACTAGGGATTCTATTGTCAACTTTAGGTATTCTTTTCACTTATCCTTCTTTTCCTTTTCCAGTTCTCTCACACCCTTTCCTTCTTCCAGGGTCATAATGACATTTTGAAACAAGAGGATAAGGATGTTTCTCTCTTTGCTCCCCCCCCCCCTTTTTTTTTCATTCACCTTTCCTTTTACTTCTAATTGTCACCATCCAGGTCCCTGAATATCCCTGGTGACCAACATCCTAGACTGCAGAACCATAGAGAAGGACCAGTATTGAAGAAAATAAAAAGATGAAATAGAAGAAATTCTGTCTCACAATAGGGAAGAAGAAGGAATCTTAGGGTCTCCAAGTTGGGAGCAACCATTTGTAAGGGATGAATATAAGGTGAAAACTGTCTGTATTGAATTGAGAACTTGACTCTCTCACCATGAGGACATTCATGGCAAAAAAGTTACTAGCAATACTCATCATAAACTCCCAATTACTGCATTATACCAAAGTTAATAGCATATGAAAGATGTTAAACCCTGCCCTTAAAATTTACACTCTCCAAAGGTATGGGTAAAGACAAATATATTAGAAACATTTTGGCATTAAATAATTAGAATTCATGAGATAAAAACTTTCTCAGCTACAAAGTCCTATGTGTGGTCAGTTAGAAAAAAATGACATTTGTTAAAAATGCCATCGTTTCCTTCTGAATTTGGGTTTGAAGGAAAATTTGAATGGGTCAGGGGTGTGTGCGGGAGGTAGGGGAAGGGAGAGGGAGAGAGATGGGAGGTTGAAAATGATAATGAGTATCCAGTGCCAAGAGCAGATAAGCAGAGTACAAGAACTTCATGTATTACAAACAATGAAAAAGTTTTTCACTATCCCCTCTCTGAAATGAAATAGTTATCTCTAAGAAGCTTTTACTTTTCTCATTAATATAGTGTGGTTTGTAACAGAAAGAGGACTTGATTCAGAAATAAGAGAGATGGGTTCATTGCTGGCTCTAATATTATCATCTATAAAATGGGAATAATAAAACAATTCATATTCTTCATAACGTTTTTGTTTTGTTTTTGTTGTTGGGTTTTTTTTTTTTTTTATTTTGTTTTGTTTTTTGGTGAAGTATCTTGTAAACTTTAAAGTCCTATGGGAAATAAATGACTTATTAGGACTTAAATAAATGACTTATTAGGACTATCAGATATCTATAAGAATAATTGTTGTTTTCAACAAAGGTTATACAAATTTATAACCACAGAATTTTAAAGATGATCTAGCCCAGCATTTCCCAAAAATAACTTGCTCACAGAGCATCCTTTTGACTAAAATATATCAGCAGAACCCATAAATGTCAGTCCAGATGTTTGGGGGGCATATAATACTCCTCAGGATAAAGGAAGGTCATAAAATTTTGGAATAAAACAGGAAATTAAGCCTGTTTTCATGCTGAAAAATGGTCTCATGCAATGAATAATTTTGATCATGAATAATTTCTTATTTAATATTTTAGAGGGGCAATATTGCCAGCATCAAAATTTTATCATAACATCCCTATTCACAATGTGAAGAACACCAGGATTCTTCAGAAAACAGTTTGGAAATACTGTTCTAGTTCAACTCTATTTCACACTGAAGCCCTAAGAGGTTAAATGATTTGCAACGCTAAAAATATTTTAAAGAGCACATAAAAGAAAGTTTTCAACAATTTGGAGAGCAGAGCTATGCATTCTTAAATGTGAAAATTTATCAAAGATAGGGACACATCCTTAATCACATTTAAAGATATGCAACATAACTATAGTTAAATTGAGGGGGACATATTCCATATCATATATTTTCATAGCTGCTTCTTATCACTTTTTAGTTTACACTGGCTGAGTTGAAAAGCTTATTTAATTACTTTGGTTTTTGTGGATTAATTTTATAGCATTCCCTCTTCATTAATTATATACTGTAGCTGTTTTGTACACACTGAAAACCCAATAAAATCAGAAACTGCTTCATAAAGTGTTGCATGAAACAATAGCAACTCACATTCGCCATAGTTTTTGACTATCCAATTTTATTCAGCTGATAAAAGAAACTGAGGTCTACTGATAAGTATAATCCATGAATGTCCTTAGAATTTCAGCTTGAGAAACGATTTCAGAATCCAACTAATATTAATTCATACCTAAAGCAGAATTTCTTTTGCAATACAGGTGATTTGGTAAAGAGGGAGAAATTTGCTTTCTCCCCAAGCAGTCCATTTCACCTCTGGAAAGGTGTAATAGTCAAGTTTTCCATCACAACAAACTGTTGCTTCATGCATCTCCCATTCAAATACTACACTATAGGAATTTGTGCAAAAGGAAAACAGACATTTTAATATGCTCCTACCACACATATCACTTCTACTGACCAGGCATATAATTAGACATTTCTGGGTCTTGCAAAGATTTTAAGAGTTACATTAATTTTTAACAAAATTTATAGAACAGACCCATGACAAATGATTCAAAATGTTCCCCTCATAAAAATTGCTAAATTAGTACTCAGTTGGTAACATTTGTATCTTATATTCACATATTTGTATGTATGGATGATATTAGAGGATGAATTTTGAGGCTTAATGATATTCTTAAAGTCTAACAAACGAATTCTTCTAAGGTCAGCACTGTATCAAGGACCACTGTATGTTAAACAGGATGACCTCTAAGATCTCCTCCAAATCTAAGCCTAGATTAGTGATTTAACTTGAAAATTATTAAGAAGTGCAAAAATCTATTAGATTTTTTAATCTATTACTTATTTGGAGGAAGGAACATAGAACATTAGAAAGATCACTGAATTTGTAGTCATAAGACCTGAATTTGAATCTTTATTTTTGCTATTTACTACCTGTAGGATTTAGGATAGGGCATTAAATCTCCCCGGGGTCTCAGCTTCCTCCTCTGGACAAAGAGGGTGTTGTACTAGGTAATCCTGTCAGTCTGTTACAACTCTAGAGATAAGATTCTATTGTCTAATAATACCAATCACCAAGAAGATTTTAGTAGATACAATATAAATTCATGTGTTCTTCTGGAATCAATGGGGATTTCATCAATTCCACATCAATCTTTTGGATTCTACAGCCACTGGGTATATAGTTTTTAAAGTAGGCACTAAGAACAAGATCAGAAAAGCAGAAAATGGAGTTCACAAAAGTATTAATTTGGAAGGTGTCAAAAGTCTATTATAGGAGACATCAAACATTAAGATAATAACAAATACAAGACATTTTAGTATAATAAAGGGTAGAGATATTTATTACAGACAAGTGCTACAGAAATTTAAAGGAGGGAACGACAATAGGGTACAAGGAACTGGAAGAGGTTTCATGGAATAGGGAGGTTCTTGATTGAGGACTGAAGGATGAGTACAATTTGAACAGAAATAGAGTAGTGAGGAAATAGCATAAACAAAGACAAGGGAGCAAAAAGGATTACAGAGTAGAGAGGACTGAGACAATATCAGTCTTACTGGAGCAGATGGGTTCATGTTAAGGATTAATGGAAGATAAGGTTAAATAGACTGTGATTGGCTTACAAATAGAGAAAATTGACAAGACTAGGTCATATTTTATGCTTTGAACAAACTGAATGGGCACTGAATTCTTTTATCTTCAAATGTTTGCTGGCAAATATGTGCCTCATATAATGCCAAATTCTAATAATCCTAAATTTGTATTTGAAAAATCTAAATTAAATCCTTGTTACCTCAGAAATATCCACTCATTTATACTTGATGATTAACAACCAGAAAGTCAAGGAAAATAAGGGAAAAAATCATAACCATCCGAAGCCCATGACACCTCACCAGTATACATGTAAACATTAGTCAGTCTCAGAACAAAAGCATGATTTTATGTACAATCACATAATACAATTAAAAAGAACAATTGTTCAACACATGTTATTTAGATCAGAACATATTGCCCATGGAATGTACATTCCTGCCTACATTAGAGAGATCTTTTGAAGTAGTCAATGTCAAGTAGAACCATAACTAGCCATTTCTTTATCCAGGGAAATATAATAATACTATCATTTAATAATTCACATTAAATGTACTTCTAAAATAAACAAAAAAGGGGAAAAAACCCAGAGACTTGCACTATTGTGGAAGTCCCCAATACTGCAAGGTTGTTGTTGTAAAGATGGGAATGGGGTAAAAAAAGGTGATTAATCTAGGAATAAGGATAGAGCAGAGAAGCATTGCCTCCATATATTTCCAATTTAATTTTTCTTACTAATTAGTTTCTATACTAATTAAAGAGTAAAAATGCTGCCAAAATGCAATGTAGTTCAAAATTACCAAATATTTTTTAAATAATCATTGAATTCATATCTAATTTAATTAATCTCTAATTTCCAGTGCCCCAGTTGCTCCACCCTAGTTTGGGCTGGTAACAATTAGAGATGACATTGAGGACTCTACTTAGCTACCTAGTGTTGTCAATGGAAGACGACCAAAAAAAGTCAAAAGCACCGTCTACACAAAGCCCAGATTCTCAAAAACATTGTAATCCCCTTTGTGTACCTAAAATCCAGAAACCAGGGAGAACTGGTTAGATCTATAGCAGCTGAGTCAAACCTCAGAATGTAAAGTAGTTTACAAATACATGCCAGCTCAAAGGTTATCACCTAAAAAAATGTGGGAATACCAAATTTTGCCACTTTATGTTGAGAGACTCTATATTGTTTTAACAATGTGTTTTAAAGAGTGGGGTAGCTAAGTGGTGGAGTGGATAGAGTTCTGCACATGGAATCTGGAGAATACATCTTTCTAAGTTCAAACCCTACCTCAAACAATTTCTAATTGTGTAACTCTCCCTCCCTCAAGCCACTCAACCCTATTTGCCTCAGATTCCTCAACTGTAAAATGAGCTGGAGAAGGAAATGACAAACTACTCCAGGACCTTTGCCAAGAAAATGCCAAAGCAAAGTGTGCCTGTCTCACATGAGTAATACTAAAGGATATGGCAAGTGGGAGTATAAGATGTGTTTTTCTCTTGGTAAGAGAAATGGGGCAGGGAGGGAGGAGGGAGGATGCAACTATACTACTTCTTTCCAGGGATAAACGATGATTAACCTGATTTATCAGTGACTACAACAATAAGTAGACATAACAGATATTCAAGGAATCATTGGTAAATGGTTGGCATATTGTGTGAAATGAATGGCTTAATTCAAGTACTTTGAATATTGAACAACCTCAAGGCATCCTAAGTGTATGTAGAGACAAAAAAAAAAAAAAAAAAAAAAATCAGCCATCAACATTTATAGAATATTTAGCATGTGGATCTTTATGCCAGGCTTGGAGTCAGGAAGATTCATTTTCCTGAATTCAAATCTGGCCTCAGACACTGTGTGATCCTAAGCAAATCACTTAACCCTGTGTCTTCATCTATAAAATGAGCCAGAGAAGGAAATAGCATGGTATCTTTACCAAGACAACTCCCTGGACAACAGCACTTGTATGCTATGGTCCACAGGATCATGAAGATTTGGATACAACTGGACGAATTTGTGCTGAGACATTAGACGAGAGAAATATCATATGGACACGTCTTTATAATAGCTAGCAAGCTGGACTTGGAGTTAAGAAGACCTGAGTTTGAATCCTGCCTAAGATGCTTCATAGCAAGTCCCTTAACTTCTCTTGTTAGTTTCCTTATTTGTAAAATTGGGATAATAATGGCACTGGTTGTCATAATGACCAAACACAATCACTTGTGTAAAGGGCTTTGCATATCTCAAAGCTGTATACAAATATAAGGTATTGTTACTGTTATCACTATTTAACTGCATTCAAACACGACAAGCTTATGGACCCCTGAATTTTTTAAAATAAGAGAAGACCAAAGACATTCCATTTTTTCGTTTATAAAGTACTTAAAAAATAAATAACTGAGCAAAAGAAAGTTATTTGAATAATCTCAGACCTCTGATCCTTTTCATTTGTGCAAGCACTTTCTCCACTAATGAAACTATTCACAACTTCTCATTCTGTGATTTTTACTTTCCCATAATTCTCAAAGAAATGCATTCAGCCATTTGTGAACTTCCTTTTTTTTTTTTTTTTTTTTTTAAAGTATCTCCTTAACATGTTGTGCCTTCTTCATTTTTCTGGACACTCATGATCCCCCTTGTAGCTTTCATGCCTCATCTAAATGGAAAATGTACATGCTCACTAGATAGTTTTCATGGAATTAAAGATTTAGAGGTGGGAAGCATTTCAGAAGTTATTTCATCCCAATTCAGTAATTTTACAGATGTTATAACTGAAGTCCAGAAAAATGAAGTGACTTACCTAGGGTAAATTTATATGCCCTTGTCTTTGTACTGCTGGGATTTTAATTCTTCAAGGTTATTGTATGTTATTACAATATGAAGCATCAGGAAAATAATTGCCCTAGTGAGATGTGCTTTTGTGATTATTTGGGATCAATTAGTCCGTGAAATTTCCCAAATGTGATCTAGTTTAATCTTCTATTGGTTTCTAGATTCAGTATATAATTCATTAGTAGTGTCTGTTCAGAATATACTTATCAACAGACTATATGAATTTTCTATCTACTTTGTTCTCTTGGTTTGGATGGACCAACCAATACTTTTCACTAAATGGTTGTTGTGGATTTCACTAAATGGATTTAATCAATAGTGTCCTCTGCAAAAGACATTTGGTAAACCTCACCAATAATTGGTATTTCTTCTCTTATTTAGGCTGACACAGAAAACTTGCCATGACACAGGTTCAAAATGCTGTGTTAAGACAGGGGAGAATTACAAGGATCTTTTCATAAGTGCACACATTTAAAAGGATGATTTGTCATCTCTGATTTGTTTGTCAAAGTATTTTTCAAATGATGATTTCTTGAGAATTATGCTACTGTATGACTATGAAAAACTAATGTAACATGAATGTGTCAACTGGTGAAACATGAGTAAGTGTAAATGACAAAATTAATATTATATTTATTCATTGCCTTCCTCACAGATTTCCTTAGAAGTCACTGCTTCCTTATTTTTTCAATGACTGACATTTTATCCAAATAATTAATGAAAATCAGCTCTTTGAAAATGAAGTTCTACCACTACAATGTGAAATTAAGTATATGGAATGAAATTATAAAAAATGTCATTCTATTTGAAGATAATCCATTCCTTCAGATCAAAGTGTTTAACTATAAGCCATTTTATAAATCATCAGTATGCTAAAAATTTAAAAACCTGTTCCAAAATGATACTTTTTTCCTGATATAATACATTAAAAAAAAACCCATAATCTTTACATCCTTAAATTTAGATATTAAGATTGAAAATTATCAAGTGAAGAATCACCATTGTTATATCTGAAATATTGAGATAATGTATAAGTTACTAAATTCTTTACATATATAATCTCATCAGATCCTCATTACATGCATTTTAACCCCATTTTGCTGGTGAAACAACATAGCAATCAAAAAGAATTTATTAAGAACCTAGCACATGTCAGGCACTATTGAAATGGCAGTTACAAGTATAAAGAATGAAACAATCCTTATTGTCAAAAACTTTATAATCTATTGGAGAAAAGAATATGTAAACATATGTAAATGCATCTAATATAAACTTAACTGGATCTATATAGATACATAAAAGTAGTTAAATATAAAGTAGTTTAGGATAGAGGGTACAAGAAGTTGGGGGACTAGAAGATGGTACTTTGGGCTACATCTTAAGGTGAAGGGGGGGCGATCATGAAGTAATCAAGCATGAATTACAAGAAACTTATCTATGCATTTGTTTTAAAAATAAAAAAGCTTTAAAAAACAACAACAACAACAATAACTAAGATTAGTGTCCAGGATAGATAAGTGGTTTCTATTCTTCTATGTTCTTCTATGTTCTATTCTTCTATTATTCTATGTTCAGGGACAAATGCCATAAGAAACCCCTCATCATTTTCCTCTAATGAACATTTTGTTTACTAAACTTTAGTTTAATTGTATAGTCCACATTTTCGTGGTGTCCTGTTAGTCCCATTTCCATTATAAGCTGGACGCCCAAAACCATATACTACACTTACTTCTTCAGTTGGTACTGTATGTTTACTTTTCTAACATAGATTGATAGCTAGCATTTCAACATTTGAAGGATCCATTTGAATCACTCCAAAATTTCTCCTTTATTTCTACATAAAAAACACAAAGGCAATTTTGAAAGCAGACAGTGGATAATTTATAGAAGTCACAGTTGATAGAAATAACTTTTAAATCTAAAAAGACTTTCTTTTTACCATTTAATAAAAGATAATAGATTTATAGAAAATTAATAGATTATATGATATAGATAATATAGATGATTATATATATATATATATATATATATATATATATATATATATAATTATATACATAATAGATAATAGATTTACCGAAAATTATGATGGCCCTAGAAATCTTCTGGATTGACTTTGTATATCTTTGTTCCCCTCTTTTTTTTTTTTTTTTTTTTTTTTTTTAGTACCAGGCACAACTAAACCTCTTCTCCTTTTTATCTAAGATCATTTCTCTTGCTTTAAAAAAAAAATCTCCCCATAGGAAAAAAAATTCAGCAGGAAAACATTTTAAACTCATTTTAGGGAACAAATTAATTATCCTTATTCTGATTTGAAGTAAAATTTATCAATAAAAGCATAAAAATAAGATGAGGTTTTCTGGAAGTATAAATTAAAATAACTGCAGTGTCTCAGAACCAAATACTGTCATGGGAATTGCTTTGTTATTTAAAATCCATCACCTAGGATGCTTAGATTTTTGACTAGATCATCATTTCTTTAATCATCTCTCAAACAAAGGATACATGAAGCAAGGATGTGGTAGAAAGAACCTGAGAATATTAGGAACTCTTTCTAGCCCTAATTGTACTTTGAATGATTTTCAGAAACTTCTTAACTAACAAATTTGGTCCTTAGTTTCATCACCTGTAATAGAGATTAGAGTCACTAAATCAATTGATTTATTTATAGATGCTCTTAAAATTCCACTCCTGCTCTTAAATTATAGATATAGCTATTTCCTACCTATGGCAGAGATAACAAGAAGCTATGGTCCAAATGAGAATATCCACAAAAATACACCCTTTCATAGATTATTCAGTAGTATTTTTTAAATACCCTCTCCCACCACCAAAGGAAAATAAGCAAGCCACCCCAGTTTTCATGAAAGACATGTTAGTAAACTGAAAACTAGAATTGGAGATTATAAAACAAGTCAACCTGAAAGAGAAAGAAAGTTGTATTGATATACAAGGGAAGACATCCTAAATATGGCAGTGGAGGTCCTGCATCAGAAAACTTGCTCATCATTTACTACCTATGCGACCTTGGGCAAGACATTTTTACCTGTTTAGGTCTCAGTTTCCTAATTTATAAAATGAAAGGTTTAGATTGACTACTCAAGTCATTTTTTTTTTTTTCAGATAAAAGTCAGACTATATGCTGAAAGTTTCTTTTTAGAAATATAATGGATGTTACCAACTTTTAAAGGAATGAGTAATGCTAATAACTTTAATACATACAAAAACAATAAGAAAAAATCTACTTGATTTTGGAATTAACATTGTTTTTACCAAATAATCTTCTTGACTATAGTTTGCTGTAGTTTGAAATAATAGATAGTTAGAACTGTCTAAGAAGCTGAGAAAGCCCAGAAAGATTCCAAAAAGAAATTCCAACTCAGGCTTTTAAAAGAAAATGCAAATTTTAATTGGGGTTGAGAGTGTAAATAAATAAACAGGAAGACATAAGCAAATGATACTTAGGGTGTTTAAAGTAGAAAATTAACAACTGATAGTACTTGAGTTTTGCACTAATTCTTCTCCTTCCTACTGAAGTATGAATCTGCTTTATTTAGTAAGATATAGTTGAAAGGAAATGTCAAACCATTCCAGGATCTTTACCAAAAAACCTCTCTTCTTGGGTTCAAGAAGAATCAGAAGCAAATAAAATGACTGAATTTCAACAAAGTTTAATTATGTTTCAGAGACCAAGGTTCTATTCTGAGATGGCTAGTTTTTAGCTTATATGAATTCTTATATTTATTTATTATATTATATTATTATATATGAATTTATATATTGGAAAGTCACTTACACTCTCTGAGGCTTAGTTTCTTCATCTTTTAAATGAGGGTATTAAATTAAATGGTCAATAAATTCTAGCATTAAATCCTGCAATCCTGTAAGAGAGAAAAGGAATTTATATTCACTATGTTTTTTATTTGGCAACTTTTGGATAGATGACAATTTCTCGGGTTGCAAGCTTACAGAAGAATGGGAAAAGGATTCAAAAGCTTGTTGGACAAATTTGTAATTCCATAGAAAAATGAAGGAAACCTTCAAAGCATTTGTGTAGTAAAGTTAAGCATCTTCTATTCTTTTAGCTATTTTCACCTACTTCTGATCACCCCCTATTTCTAGAAGTGTAAGAATGCAATGTAGTTGAAAATGGTTAGTTGATAGTATTTGAAGATTGTATTTCTCCCTGAGTATTTACATTTTGAATGAAATCCTTCAAGCCCCAAAAAACTCCTCATTAAAAAAATTTGAGGAAGTGAGGGTTTATTTGGGGACAAGACTTTTCCCAACTCTTCAAATCTCCCTATATGGGCAAGTCTACTTGTAAAAAGTGAATTTATTTTTTTTCTGAATGAGAGATATTATTGTTTAGGCATCATTGATTGCTCTTCCAAAACCACCTTGCCTAAGTTTAATCATTGGTTTGCAGTAATATCTGAAAAGCATTTTTTTCCAACCTTTTCTTCCTCCTAAGTGATTAGTATCAAATAAACATTCAACAAGCATTTAATTAAGTGCCTACTGTGAGCCAGGCGCTATGTTAGGTATTAAAGATAAAAAGACAAAAATACAATGCATCCTATCCTCAAGACATTTACCATCTAATTTGAGGAAGCAATAGGTACTAGATAAGGTATAAAAATAGGTATGAGGCTATTGGAGGTGGGTAGGACACTAGAAAAATTTTCAGGAAATTATATGAAGTAGAAATAAAATCCATCACACCATGTAATCATTAATTTTATTCTTACCCATAAACATGGCAATAATTCTATTTATAAACTTCAAACTTTTATAAAAATGAAAAAAACATGCTTTTTCAATTATAAAGTCGTTACAGCGTACTTCAGTTTTCTAAATGCTTAGCAATCATTCTTTGCACACTTCTGCTATTCATTGAGTTTGCAGATCATTAAATACCCCACCTGAATCTTTTTCAACATAACTGCTCTGTAACCAAATGCCTTTCCTATTTTATACTTCCAAAGCTGATTTCCTGTACCCTAAATGTAAGCATCTTCATTCATCTCTAATGAATTATATCTCATTAGATTCAACCCAATGCTCCAGCTTGTCAAGATTCTTTGGGATTTCAGATCTGTCATCTCTTTGGTTAGTCATTCTTCCCAGCTTTTTGCTAAAAGCAAATTTAATGAGCATACCATATATATATATATATATATATATATATATATATATATATATATATATATATATATATATATATATATATGAATGTTATGTAATAGAAAGTACACTGGATTTAGAGACAGGAGAGCTACTAGCTCAAATCCACCTTTGAAACTTACTAGTTATGGGCCCATGGGCAAAGTTATTTGACATTTGTAAGTCTCAATTTCTTCATTTGTAAAAATAGGTATAGAACTTTAAAAGGCTCAGTTTGAAAATCAAATAGGATAACATAACAATGTACTTTGAAAAAATTGGAATGTTTTTTAATTGAATCCCAAAATCTGGATGAAGAAATCCTCTCCACCAGTATGTATTAAAACATGCTCTGCAACCCAAGAGTATTAGACACCTAACCTGAGGAACTGAGAGGTTAAATGATTTGTCAAGACCCAGACAGTATAGGTTGGAGGTAAAATCTGTATCTAAGTTTTTTTTTTACCTTAAGATTGGCCCTTATTTTACTTTCTATATGTCTATCATCACATTATCATCATCACTTCAGCATTTTCTTCTTTTTCCTTTATCTACAACAAAATATGCAGTCTACTGTGAACCTATACTGCTTATATATAAAAAACTAAGAAAGAATTAAGTGAGAATATCAAGAAAAACTGTTACAACTATAAGATTAAGTTTTTAGCTCTCCAGGAAATCCCCAAGACTCCAGGTATTTTAATATAATTAGAGTACATGAAATGATATAAGGCTTATTATAAAAAGTTCAAGACAAGACTAGGGAAAACAAGGATCCCTGAGGGAAAATATATACATAAACAAATACATAGATTTAAAAATACACATTCAGTCATAGCTTTCAGATACTTAGTAATTACACTTTTATCAGGTAGAACTTAATTTCCATCAGTATGGGAACATGGCCAAGAAATACAGGAGCAAGCTCAAGTCAAGCTTATCACTTGGGCTCTGCTACATTATCTTTGGAAAAAGAGATACAAAACAAAAAAGGGTAAAGCTTTAGGGATGGGTGAGATTTCATAGGATGATGGGAAGTATATGATGAGGCTTAGGCACAAGGCCATCTCTAAACAAGTGAAATGGATGTAAGTAGAAGACATAGTCTTATTGCTAGACATAGCATTTCTAATGATGCTTTTTTTTCTGTTTCAAAATCAAATGTTAAGAGGTAAGGGCTCAAATATAATGCAAACATGTCCTGTTCCCAATCAAATGAAACTGTCTAAAGGATCTTTTATATTGTTATTTTCTCCAGTAACCAGATTTGTCTGAGCATCTCCATTTTTACAGGATTGAGTCACAATGTTCAATTATTTTCCACATGAGCTTTCTACTTTAAGTGTTCTTAGCATATAATCAAGGCCTAAGTTGGATTCAATTTATTTTTCATATCACAATCTGGACATACAAACACACACTCAGAAAGGGACAAAAGAGCACAGAGTTCTGAATGACATGTAAGATAAAACTCTAGAGAAAACATCAATAATGAAAGTCTTGGATATCAGAACAAGTTCATAAAGCTACAGGGCATTTTTCAGCTAAGGGATTGATATAATTGGAAGTACTGACAAAAAAAAGTTATTGAAGTGGGAGAATGATCGTGGTGATTTTAATCAATGAAACAATATATTTTGAATTTTTACAATTCTCATGAAATGAGAATACATAGAGATCAAGAAAAATAAGAACAAGAAAGGTTCATCTTGAACCTTTTTATATAGAAATAAAAAATAACTTACATTCATATTATGCAAAGGATACATCAGTCCATTTGACTATAACTTTATGGGATAGGTAGGGCAAGTATTATCTCTGTTTTATAGATGAGGATATTGAGGTTCAAATAAGTTGCATTCATCCTATATTGTATCTAGTAAATGGTGGATCTAAGACTTCAACCTAAATATTATGACTATGTTTAAATATGACTTTAGCAGTATTTCTTAAGGTCCTAACTGCTATCTCTTCTCTTTATCAAATACAAAATTCTAAACTAAAGCGAGACTTGGACTTGAAAATCTATTGTTATTGGAAATTACTTCCTTTATGCCTCAGAGTTACTGAAATACATATATACCTAAAAGTGGCAACAATTTTAATATTTTAATATTAATTTTATATTAATTAAAATAATTTTAATATGGCAACATATTAATCTATCATGATACTGGCTCTGGAGTCAGTCACAGGTTCAAATCTCTGACTGCAATCTGATCTTACTGAATTTTTATACATATATATACACATATTCATATTCATATACATATATAAACAACTCAGCATGTTAGTATTACTAGGATTAATATTAGTATTAGCATATCTATATATACTAATATTAATATAATTGATATAAAGATATACTATTAAAACTATACTAAACTAACAATCTATTTGTATTCATAACTTAGATAAAGTGAAAAGTAAAATATTTATCCAATTTTCAGATGACACAAAGATAGGAAGGATAGTGAATAGACGGGTAGACAGAGTCAACATTCAGAAAGATTTCAGCATACTAGAAGTAAATGCAATAAAATAAAATGGAATAGGACTATGTATTGAATTTTACATTTGGTTTCTAGAAATCAACTTTCAGGCTGCACTCCTGACTCTCAGGAATTAGTCTACCATGCCATAAAAATCTTATCAACCTGGAAATTCACTCTACCCTGGGGCTTCTCTCCATGGAAATCCTCACTATCCCTTAAAGGCTTTTCCTCTGATTTTCTAGTTTCTCCCAGAATCTCCATTTTAAGAGGGCACCAAAGATTTCCATGCTTCATTTCTCTATAGCTTATATTACCATACTCTCTAGATTTTCTCTATCATGCTCTTACACAGAGTATTTTTTTCCTCTCCATTCCTACCTTCCCTTTCAGTTATTGTTTTATGTCTTGTCTTTCGAAAAATAAGTGTGTCTTTCTGCTTGCATTATTCCCAATACTTAATATGGAGCTGTGCACATAGTGTTTATTAAATGCTTGTTGTAGCTATTCCCCAATTGATAAATGATCAAAGGATCTGAATAGACAATTTTCAGGTGAAGGAATTAAAATCATTTCTAGTCATATGAAAAAAAATGCTCTAAATGACCATTGATCAGAAAGATGCAAATTAAGACAACTCTGATGTACCACTACATATTTTTCAGATTGGCTAAAATGACAGGAAAAGATAATGATGAACATTGTTGGAGAGGATGTGGGAATACTGGGATACTAATACATTGTTGGTGGAGTTGTGAACTTATTCAACCATTCTAGAGAGAAATTTGGAATTTTGGAACTATGCCCAAAGGACTGTCAAATTGTACATACCCTTTGATCTAGCAGTGTCTCTACTGGGCTTGTATCCCAAAGAGATCATCCTAAACTAAACTAAAACATTTTAATATGGCAACATATTAATCTATCATGATACTGGCTCTGGAGTCAGTCACAGGTTCAAATCTCTGACTGCAATCTGAGGGAAGGGGAAAAAGGATCCACATGTGCAAAAAATGTTTGTGGCAACCCCCTTTTTAGTGGCAAGAAACTGAAAACTGAGTGGCTACCCATCAGTTGGAGAATGGCTGAATGAGTTGTGGTATATGAATGTTATGGAATGTTATTGTTCTGTAAGAAATGTCCAGCAGGATGATTTCAGAGAGGCCTGGAGAGATTTACAGGAACTGATGCTAAGTGAAGTGAGTAGAATCAGGAAAATATTGTATACAGCAACAGCAAAATCATGTAATGATCAACAATGATGAACATGTCTTTTTTCAACAGCAGGGCAATTCAGGTCAATTCCAATAGTCTTGTGATGGAAAGAGTCATCTATGCCCAGAAAGAGGTCTGTGAAGACTGAGTGTGGATTATAATATGGTATTTTCATTTTTGGGTGGTTGTTTGCTTTCATTTTCTTTTCTTTCTCATTTTTTCCTTTTTGATCTGATTTTCTTGTATGATAATTGTGTAAATATGTATACTCACATCTTTAACCTACTAGATTACTTGTTGTCTAGGGGAGGGAGTGGGAGAAAGGGAGGGAGAAAAAATTTGGAACACAAGATTTTGCAAGGATGAATATTGAAAACTAAGCATATGTTTTAAAAATAAAAATCTTTAATGAAAAATAAATGTTTGTTGTGAGGCTAGATATTAATTAATGTGAAGAAGTTACAAGGAAATGTTTAGTTTTCTGCAAGCTCAATATGAGATAACCAAGTAATATGGCAGCACAAGTGGTTGTATTGTATTTTATCTAGATCAGAACCAACCAACAGAATAGTGTTTCAGTTCTGGGCACCACATTTTAATGAGAAAAGAAAGGACATGGAACAAGATTCATTAAGTGCCTCTGTATGCTAGACACTGTGCTAAGTGCTTAAAATTTATTATCTTTTTTGAGGACATTAGTAATCTGGGGAGTATCCAGAATATAAACAGTATCCTAAGAGGCAAGTTTAAGTCTTATAGAAAGATCAAGTTCGTAGCAATTAGAGTAATGTAAAAGTGGGACAGCCACAGAAATTCGCCTTCATTGGCCTTATTCAAGCCAATCCTAGATGAACTCTTCGTAATGTCAAAGAAAGATGTGGGATAGATATGATGGCCTTTGAAATCCTTTCCAATTTTTGAGATTCTGTAAAGGATTCCTCAATAGAAGACCAGCTAGCCTTTCTCTCCATTACATACAGAATAATAACAAGTCTGTTGCAACATGAAGGATTTAGGTTAGCTATAAGAAATACTCCCTGACTGTGAGGATTGTTAAACATTAAAAAGGTACCTTGAATCACCTTTTCCAAATATTTTAAAATAGAACTCATTCTGGTTATCCTAGGCTGTCTTAAGGTAGTAAGGAGAATTTCTGTGGCAGCATGAAGCTCATACTGTCTTGTTTGTTTACATCATTAGAATTTTCTTTTAGTTGGCCTTTTTGCTGAGGAAAATGAGAGAAAAATAAATCCCAGCCCATATTCCCCAATTCAACTTAGTTTCTTGCTATCAGACAAAATCTATTTTCGAAAATTAGCAGCAGCATGAAGCACACACTGTGTTGTTTGTTAAATTAGTTTTTTCTGTAAACTTATTTGAAACTGTATGATTAAAAAGCAATAAAACATGTCTTACATCTAAAAACAAGATTACAACTAGCTGGGCCCAAAGTGTTATTACTGATAAGTAACAATAGACTGTTGTTATTTATTTAGTCCTCCCAAAGGCACCTCAGTCAATCAATACCTTGAATATGTAGTAAGACAGTGGGAGCTTCTATCAAGATGTTTATCAGGAATACCCCAGCAGTGTTCCACTTTGATTACAGAACTGTAAACTGTCCACAGACAGCAACAAAGCCTTCTGGACTCACTGATGACAAGACACAAAGAAAAGCGTCTGTGTGAAGGCCAGAATATATACATCATTTGCATATTTAACAGCATGTCCAATTAACCACTTTGCTGACGGAGATTAATTTATTATTCATTTTATTCCAGCTTATGTTAATACTTTGACAGCAGACATGGAAAATGACTGATACAGCACTTTGCAATTTAAAAAATGCTAAATATGTACTTCAAAGAAATACATGTTAGAGTTTTGAGGAAACTTATGCCATCTTAATCCTAGATAGATAGGGTCCAAAAAAAAAAAAAAAAATCTGACCGAGACACAAGTTGAACAAACTGGCAAAAATACCTATGAAAGTCCCTGGACACCATATAATAATAGGGAAGAGCACTGCAAAATAGGGGAAAGATCCTGACTTTGAGTTCGAGGACCTGAGCTTGAACCCCAGCTCTGCTATTTAACTGCTTTGGGGAAGCCTTTCATCTTTGAGCTTCAGTTGCTTCATTTTTAAAATGGAGATCTTAGACAAGATAACCTCAGTTCTAAACACTATGGCATAAAAATAAACCTCAGCAAGCCAAACAAATAGTAAGCTATGTTTTCATATACAACTTCAAGGCAAAAATTCCCAGTGATATTTAAATTTAAATGAGTCACGCTCCAGTGTTTCTCTAAGCAAGGCATGTAACACACATGGTAGCTGAAAATGATCACTGCAATTATAAAATGACATCACGACAGATTAAAGCATGTTAACATAGTAGACAAAAGGTTTTCAAAGATTTGCTAGGAATAAGTCAACAGAAAGACTATACCTCTAGGTTAAGCATATATATATATATATATATATATATATATATATATATATATACACACACATACATACATACATACATACATACATATGTATAGTATTCCATTCTTCAATAATGTTGTAGAGGCAATAATAGAAGCAATATGGTATTCATATAAGTGTATTCATATACACTTCACAGTAAATAATTTTTTTTAGGATAGCCACAAAATATATTTTTATATTTGTGTATTTCTGTATGGTGTAACACTGCACTTTCAAGATAATGCAATTATAACTTAAAATTTGAGATTCTACAATCAAAGGCATCACAACAAGCATAATGAATAAAAGGGTGATTTCCCCTTAGTATTCCTTAGCCCTAATCAAATCTAGATAAATATGCATTGATGATCAAACAGACTTTTATAGTAGATGGTCATTGAAAGCTAAAATAGCTTAAACTTGTATGTTTGTCCAATGACAATGCTCATTTCTACAAACTGAACCACCCTGTTAAGATCTGTCTTCTATCATCTCTGTAACTTTTTATATTATATTCTCCATCCCTCAAATGGACTCCTTGCCTAACTGGACTTTTTCACATATGTCCTTTTCTTGAAGGTCCATCTCATTGGCAATTTTCCTCCTAGAAACTTTTCCTGACCCAACTGCCGATGAAAATAATCTCTCCCCCCTTCAGTTTAGACTAGAACATTGCCTATATTTCAGGTTTGTACTTAGTAGAGTCTTCCATCTATTACTGTTATCAATATGTATCTTCCACTACTTCCACTTTCCATTAAATTATGAGCTCCTTGAGAGTAGGGTTTATGCCATATTCAGCTTTATATCCCTGAATTTGGCACATTGCCCTATTCATAGTAGCCACTTAATACATTTTTGATGGATTTAGTTAAATATGTGAAATGTACTGGCTAAAATCACAGAATTACTAGAGACAGATGCAACCTTATTATAAAGTATTTAGTCCAACTCCATTTTAAAAATAAAATATGTAAGGTTCCTCAGAGAGTTTATATGAATTCATATAACTCATTATGTTAGTTATAATAAAAATTTAAGAACTAAAATTTATGTAGTGATTTAAGGTTTATAAAGTTTTTTTAATGTCCACATATACATATAATAAGTATTCACACACATATGCACATAAATAATGTATATATACATATGTGTATGTTAATACATATTTATACATTTTTATTTTATCCAATTTAATTCTTATAATGACACTTTGAAATAGGTGCCATTGTTATTTCCATTCTACAAGATAAGTAACAATTGTCTGAAAAGGATGAAGTGGATTGCTCCAAATGACATAGCTAGGAAGTATCTGAGAGGAAACTTGGACTCAGGTCTTTCTGGTTTTAAGTACAACATTCTATCTACTATACCACCTAGACTTACCTCTAGTAATAAAACTCAGCTGTCATGGAATCATAAGACTCACAGCTGGATTTTTACAGATGAAAAAACTGAGGCACAGAAGGTAACTGAATTGTCTGGGATCATAAGTGTCTGAGGAAGAGTGCTTTTTCTAAAGCCAAGTCCACAGTTTAGCCCAAAATAACCCCACTTCCTTGAGCTATCCTTCTTGGGTCAGTCTTTTTTTTTTTTTTTTTTTTTTTTTTTTTCTACACATGCCTGCCCATAAATAACCTCCAAATCAGAGACTTCCTTGAGTGACATATGGTAGAATATCATACGCCACTTTCACAAAATTAATTTACATTCGTCTTTTAAAATCCTTGCTAACTGTTAAGATTCTAGAAGACCACAGATACTTCTCTTTCCATTATCTACATATAAATATCATACAATCACATGTACACACAAATAGAAATTCTCTAAAGCCTTGTTTTTATAATCTTATTTAGAAAATCTAGAGTTCACATAGCACAAAACTTATTTGAAACTAGTGTCCTATGTATCACAGTTGAAAAGCTCCAAAATTTTTGATTTAAGTGTCAAAATAGCTACTAGAAAGACTCATAGCAGCCCTGGACCATACTTGGTTATGCACATTCTATTTTAACACAGATTCAGAGCTTGGCACTTCCTTCAGTCTCAGATTATAATTTATCTAGATATTAAGCCTACACTCAGCATAGTAGGTCCTTCTTAACTCTCTTTAAGCAAAGGTAATAAGAGCATTTTCAGTCAGAGATCATATTTTATTTATAATGTGATTATAACCATTGTGATTATTTTATTAATATTTTTGTCACAGACTTTGTGTCTATATAATACTTTTAGTAGGAGTAATAAGAGTTTTTACTAATTTATCTCCATCATACTATTTATCTTGTCACCTGAAGATCAAACTGAGTGGTAGGTACATGCCTACTGAAAACACAGTACTTGAGTTATGACAAAGATGTATCAGAGGGAAAGACTGTTGTGGGGTTAACATGGAAATTTGCTTTGTATGAGATTCTGTCAAAAATGTGAATATGCTATTTCTGGATTATGGAGATACTGTAAATCCCTAAATTTAGGAAAATTGAATGAAAGAAAAAAAAATCAAGGACCAGTGTTTTGCTCTCAGGAGAGAAAAATCTGGTCTTTTACAACATTTCCCTTGGGGCCTTTCTTGGCAATGCAGTATTGGAAAAATGAAGCACATACTGAGCCAGTATGACAGTTTCTACATATTGATGTTCCCAAGCAAAGGTGATCCTTAATTCCTGTGATTCCATTAATGGACTTTCTTATAATTTTTATAAACATACTTTGAAATACACCCTAACACACACACACACACACACACACACACACACACACACACACCCCTAAATTTTAAAAAAATTTGAGAAAAATATTTTTAATATTATTAGTTAAGACTAGTAGGAAGGAAGAAGGGTAGAATAAAAGGAAAGAGGAAAGGATAGAGGTAATAAAGGAAAAAATGAGAAGGGAATTTAGAGAGGAAGTAAAGATAGGAATAAAGAAAGAAAGGAAAAAAGAGGAAGATAGAAGGGAAGAAAGAAAAAAAAAGAAAAGCATTAGGGAAAGGAGGGTGGGGAGGAAGAAAAGTAGAAGGAAAGGAATAAAAAGAGGGAAGAAAGAAAAGGAAGAAGAAGAAAGAAGGAAGGAGAAGGAAGAAGGAAGAAGATATATAGATAAACTAAGAATGTGACAAAACTAGGATAACAATTATATCTAACAGCATTACTATGAGTGATACTATCTTAAGGAATGTCTGTTACTTCTTTTTTCTATCTATCAGTTTAATCACTGGATGCATTTCATAAGCTTTATTCTTTTAGGTGTTAGAATTTAACCTCATATAGGTTTGGTAGGTCCCATGTTAATCCACACATGCCTATTTAGATCCTAATGTACTACTTAGCAAGTCAGAGTTGAATGAGAGTTTAGAGATAATAGATTCTAACACTTTCATTCTACAAGTGATTTCTTAAAATTATAAAAATAGTTAAATAATAGACCTGAGATTTCAACCTTGGGACTCTGGCCTCAATTCCTCTGTCTTTTCCAATTTACTATAACGTTTCTTGGTTAGAGAATAATATTTTACTATAAATAATAATTAGTATCATTACTAATGAATGGAACTGAATTTAACACTTTATGAGAAAATGCATTTGGAGAACTACCTTGGAAATCTAGATATTTCTCTTGACTTCAAGATTCCTGCAATAGAAACAGAGATCTCTAACCTTCCCTCCTCCCTATTCCAAACTGCTGCACACAATTCTAGCACATGGAACAGAGGCTCTAGAAAGTATATGAGCAGGATATAAGAGTAATATTAAGAGGAACTAAGATGGAGATGTCTAAGGTGAATAGCAAGATTTTGGATTCTTTGGATGGATGGCAGCAGGGAGAAGAGACTGAGTCAGAAGAAAGACCTGGTTACCCTACCAACTCTTTGCTCTTGATAATCTCAAATTCCTAATCTTTGTTCCACTCTAGTATAGATAAAAGGTGAAAGGAGTGTATGTGTATGAGAGAAAAAAAAAAGAAACAAAGAGGGAGGGAGGGAGAGAAAGAAAGAAAAGAAGGAGGGAGAGGGAAAGAAGGAGAAAAGAGAGATAGAGACACAGAGAGAGAAACAGGAGAGACAGAGACACACAGAGAGAGAGACAGAGACAGAGAGAGACAGAGACACACACACAGAGAGAGAGAGAGAGAGAGAGAGAGAGAGAGAGAGAGAGAGAGAGAGAGAGAGACAGGAGAGACAGAGACAGAGAGAGAGAGACAGGAGAGAGAGAGAGAGAGAGAGAGAGAGAGAGAGAGAGAGAGAGAGAGAGAGAGAGAGAGAGAGAGAGAGACAGAGACAGAGAGAGAGAGACAGGAGAGAGAGAGAGAGAGAGAGAGAGAGAGAGAGACAGGAGAGAGAGAGAGAGAGAGAGAGAGAGAGAGAGAGAGAGAGAGAGAGAGAAACAGGAGAGAGAGAGAGAGAGAGAGAGAGAGAGAGAGAGAGAGAGAGAGAGAGAGAGAGAGAGAGAGAGAGAGAGAAGGAGGGAGGGAGGGAGAAAAAGAGGAAGGGAGGGAGGGAGAGAAGAGGAAGGGAATGATGGAGAGAGACAAAAAGAGAGAGAGATCGATGGTAGTTGATCTTGGGCAACAATCGATGAGGATGAAAGGAATATATAAAGAAAAGGGGAAGAAATCCTAAGTTGTGCACTGGACTTCATGTCAGAAGACCTGGGTGAGATTGACAAATTGGCCATAAAATTGTTTAGTTTTTGTTTAGTGATTGTTTCAGTTCCTCTATTCTTTTTGTACTTGTTCTCTCTTCCTCCTCCTTTCTTATCAAATCAAAATATGTTCTCAGGAAATTCAGCCAAGATTTATTAATGGCTTATTATTTTCAAAATATGATGACAAAAAAAAAAAAAAAGAAGAAACAACAAGAAGAAGAAGGGGCAGATAGGTGGCACAGTGAATAGAGCACCAGTTCTAAAGTCAGGAGGACCTGAGTTCAAATGCAGCCTCAGACACTTAACACTTCCTAGCTGTGTGACCTGGGCAAGTCACTTAACCTCAATTGCCTCAGGGGGGGAAAAGATGACTGTGATGATCATTAACGTTTAAGTACAATTGTATAGTTTGTAAAATACTTCACATGCTGATGTACTTGTTCTTTACAATAATTAGGGTTTGTGCCCTTATTACTCTCATTTTATATACAAGAAAACTGAGGTTGAGAGAAGTAATATGTGAAACACTGTAGAGTAGGGAATAAAACACAGAGTTGGAATGGAGAAAAATCTTTACTCATTTTCTAGTTCCATTATCTCAGACAAGTCACTTAACCTCTCTGAGCCTCAATTTGTTCATCTGTAAAATGAAGGGTTAGAATAAAAGTTTCCTTCTACTTCTAAATCTGTGACATGCTCAGGATCACACAACTAAGTATCTCAGCCAATGTTTGAAGTAGCTAAGAGACACAGTAAATAGAGCATTGACTCTGGAGTCAAGGAGACCTGAGTTTAAATCCTCAAACAGTGACTTTAAGCAATTCATGCAACCTCTGCTTGTCTCAGTTACTTCATCTGTAAAATGGGGAATAACAATATCACCTACCTCCCCCAGAATTGTTGTGAGAATATCTGTAAATTACTTCATAAACATTAAAATTCTATGTAAATGCTAGCTGCTATTATCATCTCATGTTTTAATATCTTCTATTTAAGTTCTCTATCCACCAATTCATGTAAGTGTCATGTATTTCGCTTTAAAGAAATTATAAACATTACCTGGTAGAGAGGAAAGATATTATTTTGGAAGAAAATCCTTTCTAGCAATTAAAAATCTATATGGAAGAACAATATAGTGTAACTGACCTTACTGTTTTATTAATTCATTTATCTATTCATTTTTTATTCTATTAATATTTACTAAACATTTATCAATGCACAGATCACTAACATTCACATAGGAAAAACAAAGTGGATGATGAGCCCATATTGCCCAGATTATGACATGCCATTGAACATTCATCATATTATTCCACTAATACATAAGTCATGAGTATATACTACAGATGAATAATAATATAGACTCAAAATTGAATGGGAGGAAGAAAACAAGTTAGAGACCATTTGGGTAAATAACTGTAGGGAGTTTTCAAATGACACTTAGTTACTCAGTACTTCCAAAGCCCATTTTTTTTAAACATTTATCTTTTCATGATCATATTATCTATTAGATAGATAATAACCTCAGAATCACAATCGTGGGTGATCCAAACAGAAAAGAAAGAAATGGGCTATAGAAGATTTTTTAATGATATGAACTTATTTGCAAGGCATCATCAAGCATATGTCAGAATAGAAAAAGGAGAAGGAACTAAGCATGTATTGAGTCTGAAAGATAACAGATGGACAGCTGAAATGTTAGGTGAGTATCTAAGAAATATTGTGCAAACCAGGTTACTTAGTACAAAGTACAACATATTTTAAGTTAGTAGCCCTCAGTTCATATCTTGTCTCTGCCTTTATTTAACAGCTATGTAACCTTCAGCAAGTTATTTAACTTCTGACTGCCATAGTTTCCTCATTTATGAAATGGTACTGTTTAAAAAAAAACTCTCAGAATTGTTTTAAGGATTAAATAAGATAGTTGTCAAGTGATTTACAAAATTTAAAGAGTTATATAAATGATAGCTACATATCATCATCATATATCATTAATATTATTATCATCTTTGTTGTACTTTTGAACAATCTACTTCAGAGAGTTTTTAGGATAGGGCTTTGCAAACCTCAAAGCACAATGGAAATAAGAACTATTATTAGAATATTGAAGATAACAAGAAAATCAATAGCAACAACAGTAGGTTGTAAAAGATAGCAACCATACCAGGTTCAAGATCAGCCTATGACACCAGCACATTGCAAGATTCTAGGCAGGCTACTTAGCCTTTTAGAATTCCACTCCAGGCAATTCTCTAAGACACTAAATTGTAGTGCACATACCTATATGTGTTGGCAGTTCTAGTGATTTCCTGTACCAATGAAGTCATAGATTGGGACAGAGTGAATCATCACTAAAGAAATAGATGGCTTAGATCCAGGAAAACTTTGAGTTCAAATCTGGCCTCAGATACTTATTAGCTGTGTGATCCCAGACAAATTATTTATTCTTGTTTGTTTCAGTGTTGTCATCTGTAAAAAGAGCTGGAGAAGGAGATATCTTTGCCAAAATGGCACTCCATTTACTAAATGGAGTCACAGAGTTGGACAGGAATGAAAAACAACTGAACAAAGGGAGTCTACTATCCTTTGAGCAGCTACTGCATGAAAGATTTACAAAAAGCCATGATAGATATCCTACTGATAAACTCACATATCTCCAAGAGATAGTAATAGGACAAAGCATTGCCTCCTATATGGCTTCCTCTCTATTCCCATTTCCCTTGTAGAGATACTAAGATAAACTTTCATAGGTCCTCTTCACTTCATTCTTGTATTGCTGCTGTAGCCTACTTGTTGATTTCCCTGTCAGTCCTTACTCAATAAACTCTAAGGACTCCCTATCACCTCTAGAATCAAATATAAAATCTTCTAGTGTTCAAAGTCTTTCATAACCTGGCTGCATCTTTCCTGTCCAGTCTGCTTACACCCTACACTGTCCACACATATTTTATGACTCAGTTAACTTTCTAGCTGTTCCTTGAGCAAAAAATCTCATCTTTCAACTGAGCATTTTTACTGGCCCTTTACCCTGGATGAAGTTCTATCTTTCCTCATTTCTGCCTCTTTGCTTTAAGTCCCAGCTAAAAATCCCATCTTCACAGTCTTTTCTAATTCCCCTTAATGCTAGAGGCTTTCCTCTCTTGATTGATTACTCATGTATTCTTTATATAGCCTGTTTGTTCATATTTATTTTCATGTTGCCTCTGTCATTAGCCTGTGAGCTCCTTGAGTAGAAGGATTTTTTTGGTCTTTCTTTGTATTCCCATTGCTTAGCTCAGTGTAGAAGCTTAATAAATACTTGACTGCCTGATTGCCTTGGTTATTGTCCTTAGGGAGTTTAAGATCCCAGTCCTTTGAATGTTGCTACAGGGTAATTTGTGAGTGTAACAGTAAACATATACATAACCCCTAAAAATGTGGGGATAGGCTTTTGAGCCGAAAAGGACTTAGTTAATTATCTAGGTTTTTGTTTATTCATTTTTGCATGTTTAGGAGTATTACTGGCAACGAATTTGACCTTTTAAAAATGATTAACTATATTGATAACATTTATATATGACTATATTGTGATCTTTTTTAAGGGTATGGACTGGGTTTTTTGGGGCATGTTGTACTTTTTTTTTTTTTAATCTTAATACAGCTACACATTTTGAATAGACAATCTAACAAGTAGTTGTTGGTTGGTTGTTTGGCTGACTTGTATGTATGAATGAATGAACAAAGAATGAGCAGGCTAAATTAAAAGGACTATAGAGAACTGATTGCAAAGGGGAAGATTCTTCCTTTCTCTTATAAAGACAAAGGTTAATTAACTTCTAAAAGAATGTTACCTCAAAAAAATTTAAATAAATAAATAAAAATAGAAGAATGCTACCTCAAAATAGATTTGTCCCCAGGAAAACCACAAGAGAGGAGATAGGTTTGGGGAAGAGACCTACTGGGGTTTGCCTGATATCTCAGTCTGCAAAGAATCTGGGTCACTAGTCTGCATTCATCTAAGCTATGATGGGATGAATTATTGGGAAATATACAAAATAAATCCTTTCAATGGGAAAAAAGATTCTAAAAATCACCTCCAATTTGTCTTTCCCTTTTTTCCACTTGCTACCATAATAGACAACAAAAATCACCTGAATGAATGGGACTATTAACATTGTATTTGTTGAGGCACCACCAAAAAGGTAGGATCAATTTAATCTTTTAAAATTTATTACAAATGATAATTAATTCCAGAAACAAAACTGAGTGTAACAGTAATTATCCAAATTGCTACATGAAAGAACTTCTCAAATCACACTTTAAAAACCACTGGTTCTTAAGCAGGACTTCTTTGGGCTCTAGACCAGAAATGCTGAATTCTAGTCCAACTGTGGCTATATTTGGGGTATGATTAGGTCATACCTCTCACTCCTGGACATGAGATAATATCTACATATTAAAGTACTTTGAACTCTAAGAGGAGAAGTTTTTGAATCTAAGATTAAAATCACTATCATTGCATAGCATTAATGGGGTGCTCTCTTCTAAATCACACTTTAAAATCTGTTAACATTTTTTCCTCTTGGGGAAAACCTTTTCCCCTTTTCCCTGCAAAGCATAAGCTAATCATTACAGTAAAATTTCCCGATTTTGCACTTCTGGGAGAGAAGAAAGGCAAGGAGTGAGCATACACTGATGGATTTTCCCCTTCCTCTATCTTCTGAAATAATTGAGAGGCTCTAAATTCATTTTCTAAAGTATGCAGAGGTATTTATGAAAGCCAGCTCTGAGATGAGAACCTGAGCATTACACTTACATCATTCTATTCGAGGCACATCGGGTACATATTAAAACATGCAGTGTGCTAAGTCTACTGGCACTGGTGTACCCTGGCATTGCTAATGTGGAAATTTTTTTAAGTGACAGGCAGTTTTGATTCCAAGTGTTTCTACTTCTGTCATTTATAATCATTCTTTTCATTATCCCCAACTCCCCTTAACTAGTACTTAGAGAAGTAATTTCTGCATGGAATATGCATAATTTATATTTGAATCACATGCAAAAGAAAATGAAGTCTTAAAGAAGCATTTCTAGACCACTGATGTTTACCAATTCAATTCAACAATCATCTATGAGGCACCCACTATGTGGAATGCACCAAGCTATGTTTTTCCTAAGTGGAAAAAAAAATTCTCATCACAGTATCTGCAATTGGGTCAGTCTCTAGTACAAAGATGGAACAGAATAGCCATGAGATCTTCTTGCTCCCTGCAAACCTAAGTGACACCGCATGAGAGTATAAATGAAGGATGGAAGGATGAGAAAATAAAGAAGAATGAGCTTGGAGAGTCAACTTAGTAGTTTCCAAAACACAGGAGGAGACTCAATTTTAATCCTCCAAACATATTAAATATCATCTTTCTATTGATCAATTGAGTCACATTTAGAAATATCATTCTCCCATACAAACACACACGCACAGATGGGGGTGGGGAAGGGAAATATAGGGAAGGCTGCCAGAATGTATCTCAAAAATATTCTGACATAACCCAATGTGTAAATCTTTCTTATTTATCTATACATACACAAACCTATTCCAATGTTCAATGACCTCCCTTTCACCTGCCGAGATCCTATCCTGACAATTATAGCAAAACTAACCATCCTCCAGTTTTCACAGCAAGTGCCTTGTACAGTGGTCAAATGTGTATTTCCTTGTAGGTTCTTTGTCTAATTAGCTTTCTTTTAGTCAGTTCACTGATCTGGCCCATTAAGATTCCCATGATTCATCATCATCTTCCTCCTCCTCCTCCTCCTCCTTCTCCTCCTCGTTCTCCTCCTCCTCCTCCTCAGAAAGCTTTAAAAGTCTTCATCCTCTTAGCCCCATCCCCTTACTGCTCATTCCATTCTTTGTGTTCCCAGATTATTCCACATCAGGGTTAATTCCCACCCACCCCCACCTCCGGCCCCTGTTTTTACATGAAAAAGAAGGGACAGAATGAGAAGGATTCAAATTAGGGTTCTCATGCTTTGATGCTGTCTAAAAAGAACTTGTTTCCTTACTACTGGTCCTTATGCATAAGACAGCTCCCTCCAAGGAAGTCTAAGCTTTTATGAGAACCTCCCCCTTTTCCTGCCAAAGAAACAGCAAGGTCTATAGTTCAAGTGGGAGAAGCCTAGCCCTTCCTCAATCCTTTGCTAAGAGGATTCTTTCTTAGTTTCAGAGCAGGTCAACTCTCTGACTTTTGGTTCAGAAGCTAGCTGAGCCAGGAACAATATTCTGGAGGGAAAAATGTTCCTGAAGGCCAGCAGACGGCGTGCCTGGCAGGGGTAGTGGCTGCAGTGGGAAGGGGAAAGGAAGAGAATGAAACAGAGGTCTCTGCTGCAATGCCGCTCACCCGTACCCCCTATTCTCTCCATTACCCCAAATCCCTTGCATCAGGATCAGGCTGCTCCTTCCTTCTTTCCTTTCTCCCAGTTCCCCTTAGTTTCCTCACCCTCTCTAGAGTCACACTGAGCCCCCAGAATAAGAAAAGTTAACCTACATTGGGAATTATTAGACAAGCACTTCACACTGGTACCACTAAGCACTCCTCCCTCCCACCCCACCAACATACATACACCCATCTGGTTTGCTGTACCCACACACCCACATCCTGTCTGTCCCCCCCTCTACCCCTCAGGTCTCACATATTCCTCAGAGCTCACACAATCCTGCACAGAGAATTAGGGCTGTTTCCAGGTAAAGAGAAAAAAGCAGCTTTTTAGAGAGCCATGAAATGGCAATGGGTGAAAGAAAAAAATTCTTACTGGATCTAATGGGAATCACAACCACTTCTTACACAGACAACAGTAGACAAGACAAGCCTGCCCCCTGCCCCCATCCCCAGTCATTCTTAACTAAAGAGAATCCCTAAGGGGAAGTAGTGATCTACAAGACCTTTACTCTGGGTGTATAGCTATTCCTAGAGACAAGTATTTTGCAGTAGAGTCTTGGTCCATTTCCTAATAGGCAATGCAATATCAACCAATTTGTAAAGGAAAACCAGCCTCAGACACTATGCATGCCTCTAGGGAATGGGGCAGCAAGAAAGGGTGGCGAGAGAAAGCTGGAAGCACTGGAGTTTCTTAAGTAAGAGTCGCAGCCACTGAGAGATAGGGAGAGGTATAATAACTAGTTGGAGCTTTAGAGGGGCTTCTCCAAAAAAACGAGAAAATAATAGAAGGCATGTGGAAATAAGGGTCACTGGCATTATGCCCCCAAAACAAACAAGCAAGAAATAAATAAATAAACAAGAACACCCAAACCCTGATTTGCTTTTGGGTGTGGGGGAGGAGTTGAAGGAAGTAGAGTAGAATAATCAAATCCATAAGTATTCCCCAAGGAAGGGAAAGTACACTGGATTCAAATCTCGACTTTGCAACTACCTATGAGACTTTGGACAAGTCATTTTCTCTCAGTTTTCCTCACCTGTGAAATGAAGATGGCCTCTAACGTCCCTTACAACTCTTACGCTCTAATTGTGTGGTCCCTTCTCCTACTAGCTACAGCAATTTGATATAGAGATTTTGTTAGTTAATCCTGGTAGTGGGCTGAGTAACTGAGGAATGCTAGGAGAGGTTTTTACCTGAGAGAAAAGGGAAAAGCCAACCCACCCGGAGGCTTTTACCTACTCAGTGAAAGAAGCCAGCTAATGGAGAGCCTAGCGGAAGCTTCACAAAGGAAGTTGCCGCGTGGGAGAACGATAAAGTGTGGTTAGTGTAGTATGATGGCCCCTAAGGCTTTCTTTCTCTGAACTTCCTTCCCTCTGGGCAGCCCACCTAACCCAGTGCGCCAGAGCTTTCACCTTTCCTCTACACACTGTCAGGAAACCATTTATAAAAAACCCAAAAAACAAAAACAAAAACCCTGCGATAGTGGTCTCGAGTCCTTATCCCAGCACTATGCTGAGCATTCTCAATAAGGACAGAGTAGGCTTTGGTACCTTCTGGTAGCTCCGTTTAGAAAATAGTTTCGCCAGGGCAAAAGACCAAGAGAGGTTAGGGTGGAGTGGGCAACACAACCATTTGGTCGTGGCTTGATGGAGAATTGCTGACTCTGTTGGCGGAGCCTCAGTTTCCTTCTTGTTTCCCTTCTGCTCAGGACGGGAATGGGCTACTTATTGGATTTGAACCTCCTGTTGAGTGAGTCTTCAAAACTGGTTAAACTTGGAAGCCACTCGGGTCTAGAATGACTTTGAAAGAAAAGCAGAGGCTGGAATCTTTTCCCTCCCGGGTCGGAGGAAGATGTACAACAGATCAAAAGGATGTATATATACTAGAGGGAAGCGGAGTCCAGGGGAAGAAGGGGGAGTGGTAGAGGGAGGGAATCTAGATGGAGGGAAGCGGCAGAAGAGGCAGAGAGAGAACACTGCATAGCCTTTGCCTATTCTAACACTACCCCAGCAGCTGCTTTTGCGCCCCCAACAGATCCCTACTCCAGATCCTATCCCATCCCCCACATCCCACAGCCCACCCTGCGACCTTTGGCAAGTAACGCTGTCTTCTCGGCATGGATGCCCAGCCTCTGGCTAGCTATTAAAAAGATACCAACATCTCTTCCCCAACGGGATCTAGATAAGGAATGCCCCTCCCACCCCACAAACAGCAAAGATACCCCCTCCCCTTCCTTTTGTCTCCAAAGGAATAAGTGGAATACACCACACACACACACACACACACACACACACACACACACACACACACACACACAAACATCCCTTTTCTTGCTCTGAAATCTTAGAGCCTAGCGGGGGGGAGGGGAGGGGAGCTTAGAGAATAACCCGAGAGAACTTGGCATCTGGAACCCACCGTGTCCGCCTCTCAAGGAAGCAGGTGACCTGTAGATAGCAATAGGCACTGAATGATGTTTGCTGCTGCCATGGAAATGGTGGATGTGGTGCGCTCCCAAACTGGAAGCCCCCCACGCCACTCCTAGGAGGCCGCTGAGGGTAAGAGGAACTATCCAAAGCAGAGCGAGGCGCCCCCCCGCGCCGCCGCCGCCACCGCCACCACCGCCACCGCCACCACCACCGCCGCCGCCGCCACCGCCGCCGCCGCCGCCGCCACCGCTGCTGCCGGGGAACCCCAGCTCCGAGCTGCACTTGAGCATCCTCTGGTACATGTCTAGGCGCTGGGAGAGGTGCAGCCGCAGCGGGAGGCAAACTTTGGCTACAGGGGGAAAGGGGCGGCCCAGGGTGCGGGGAGCGGGGGGGTGGGCGAAGAGGCAGCGCCTCACACACACCGAGTGCCGGCAGCCTCACCGCACCAGGGCACCCATCCTTTCCCTTCGGACAGTCTTCTCCCGAGCCTGGAGTCCGCGGCGCCTTCCACCCAAAACAATCCGAAACATAGTCAAGGTGAATCCAGCTTGTGTAGGACTGGTCCGAAAAGGGAACCCCGGGCAAGAAATACCACACACCCAGGGGCTGGTCCCAGCTTTCCAGGGCTCCAGGTTCTCAGTACTCCCAAATAGTTTAGGGTGTGTGCATGAGAGTGCGGGTTTTTTTTTGGGGGGGAGGAGAGGAGAAGGATGTTAAAGAACCTCCAAGAAGTGCCTTCCTTCTAAATGACATCCATACTCCAGGAATCCGCTAGGTATCCGGCCGTTCAGCATTTTGCGTGTGGACTAGAGGCCACTTTGCCAGCTAAAGCTCCTTTAAGAAGTGAAGAAAAAACCCCCAACAAATTGATCCTCCTCTTCCCTCCATTCAGCTCCAGCCGGTTCGCCTCACTCGCACAGGCAATCTCTGGGCAGCCAGCTCACCACGGGCGAAGGCTGCGATAATCAGACTGCTCCCAATGCAATCTCAGTGCTCTCACTATTGACAGTAATACCCGACGATGTTTTCCGACAGAATAGTGCACCCTTCTGAAAGAAGTAGGGAGGGAAAGGGAAAGAGAGAGAGAGGGAGAGAGAAAGAGAAGGAGAGAAGAACCAGAAGAAGGAAAAAACACACACACACACACATACACACACACACACATACACACACGCTTGCGAAGAGAAGGGGCTCTATGCAAATCTGCAGTCTCCAAACAGCAAATCACCGAAGCTCGGATGCAATGCAGAGGACGAGCCTATGTTAAAGAGGGAGGCTGAGTCTAGCTGCCCACAAAAATCGCTCAGATTTCCCTCTGACTTTCATTCTGTACATCTCAAAGGGACACGTGTACACCGTTAGGGGGAACACCTAAAAAGCAACTCTGCCTCTTCTGCAGGTGATTTCTTCTTCCAAATTAAGGCGGTAAAAGGCCCTATTCCCCTACCTCGGTGGTTCAGATGTACCACTGTCTTGAGAGCTCGATTACATCTTAAAAAGGAAAGAATTCCGCTCTTTTTATTGGACGAAACTTGTTCCACCAGGTGTTCAAACCCAATCTGCTAAATATGGCTTGACACTATCTACTCAAGCATCAGTTTTGATGATCTGGTAATTACACACATTACTCATAACAAAGAGTTCTCGTTACCACTGATAATGTTGAGCCACAGCATCATAGCTCTTATACAGCGGTGAAAATGCAGGGAATAAAAAAAAAAATACATAGTAAGATAGAGGATAAATTAATTTGGCTTTAAACAGCTGGGAGGGGAGAGGATGAGAGAAAGAGAAATAAGAGTAGGGTGGGGACAAAGACACACATAGAATGACTTTTCCTTAAGAGTTCACACCTAGCATACTATTACATGGAGGGACATGGGGGAAAGGTTGTACTTATTTAATCTTTCAGGTCATAATAAGAAATGGCATCAAGGATGATAAAATATTTAAATATCCATTCCTAGGTAAAGCAGGAGATTTACAACCTGAATTATTGAGGGGGGAGGGAGAAGGAATTAGCAGCTTGAAGTATACTAGAAAGAATAATGAATTTGGGAGTAAAAAAAAACATCTTTTCTTAAAACTATGGCCTCAGTCTCCTTATCAGTGAAGTGGGCATAATTCTTACATTTTCTATCTTATAGGTTTATTTTAAGGAGTAACTATATAACTATGTGAAAGTGAGTTGTAAGGATGATAAAGATGATGGCTCAAAAAATTGGAAAAGTCAAAGGACTAGTATCCTAAAGCTTTAATGCTAAATCTAGTTTTGCATAGTTATTGAATAGATTTATTTTCCAGAACAGATGGTTCATGATTTAATTTGGAGGAAGGAATAGCAACAAAAACATAGTTTAGCTCTAGGACCAATAAAGAGTTTCAATATCCATTGATTGATGGTGATTATAAGTATTCTGTGATTTGATTTATTTTAAGGTCTCTTGTGAAAAATAAATAAAAATTAATTACCTACATTTGTAATATATCCTTACTGACACATCCTAAAACTCAATTCAAATATAGATTTGCTGAATTTAATTGAATAAACTCCAATCGTAGACAATTATGTAAACTTAAAAACGTAAAAATAAATAATAAAATTGTTTCCTGAAGAAATGGATCAATCCAGTCACTTATTAACTTATAGTTGGATATATTGCTATCTTGCACCTAGGGAAATTTGTAGGAAAGTTTAAAAACTTCACATGCATTTGGGAAATACCATGTATCATGACTAATTTTGAATGAGACACGTCAATTCTATAACTGGCCTGCATTTAGTTAATGTTTAGGCTGTAAACACCTACATCTATAAAAACAAATTTTAACATATTCCTTAAAGATCTCATGTAGTCTCATGGTTTAAATATGACTTCTATAGGAATAATTTGGAAACATGATTTTTCAATCATACATGTTCTATCCAACATTTCTATCCAACATTTTCATCCCCTTCTTTATAACATTTCCCATCCTGAGCACTCCTGGGGAACTACAAGAAAAACAATCATGAATAACTCAAGTTGAGTTTAAGGATTACAAAGTATATTCTTCATAGCAACTACTTGAGAAAGGCAATTCAAATATTATCCCCATTTTTCAGATGAGCATGTTGATATTTCAAAGAATCTCTAACTAGTGAAAAGATCAAACAAAACATTGCAACAAAGATTCAATGACCTCAGGACTTAGTATCGGCTTTCTCCTTAGTTCATGAAGCTTTTGAAACAAGAAAGCTACTTAAAAATGTCAAAATACACAGGCACACCCACACCCACACACTATCCTGTCGTTCTAACTTCTAATCCCTATGTGTAATATTTGTAAAATTTCATTGTACACCTTCCTTCCTTGTGACACAATGAACTGATGAAACTGATATATGCTTATGGACCAGTCCTATAAATTATCCATGGAAATGAAGGATGTGAGCAGATAGGCATTCTTCATTAATTTGATTCTTGACTGATAATGGAACTTATCTTTCAGGCTTTTTTACATTTTCCAGGGTTTTGTAAAACTCCCACTAAATTTTCCTATGTTTCATCATGTCAAGAAACTGACCTTGCATTTTCAAAGGCTATGTCAGCAGGGACCACACTCTAGAAAAATCTAACACATTAGAAAAGCTTTGAGTATGATCCTACAATCACACTGAGTCTGCTTCCCAAGGACTAAACCAACAAATATAGGTTTGCCACCTGGTGATTAAATCTTTAGGATGGCAACCATGAAACAAATTGAAAGTGCTTTGGTTTATTAAAAAGAAAAAAAAAAAGCAGTAGGAGGCTTATAAAGAAAAAGAGTAAAGTGAAATAGAGGAAAAGCTGTAGGTTAAAAAAGTTTTTATTTCCAAGTTTCTCCTCTTATAGTGTGGTATGAGTAGAAGAGCACATAAGCCCCAGGTTTTAGTTCATACTTTACCATTAGCTTTGCGACTTTGAACAAGTTGCAAAGCCTCTTAGAATTGTTTTCCAGCCCTACTCTTTGCCGTCATAGACTTTGAAAATTGGAAGAGACCTCAGAAATAGTTTTACTTAAGTTATGCCTGGAACATGTATAATTTTTACAACATTTCTAGCAAACAGTTATCTAGCCTTGAATGGATATCTCCAAATGAATAGTGAGTTAATACCACATGAGTAAGTCCACTACATTTCTGTAGTTATAAAGTTTGTCTTCACCCCCAATATACGGAAACAAAATCTGTCTTTTCTTCTGCATTTATAAAGAATGTGGAATATCAACAACTTTCAAATACTTCAAAACACCAATTACAAATATCATGAATCTTTTTTTTTTCCCACTAGGCTAAACGACCATTCCTTATATAATCTGGTTTCCAATCTCTTCTCTACCTTGGTCATCTTCTTAAAAGTAGAATCTAGAACTAAACTATATTGAAAAAAAGTGGTGTAACCAGAAAGAAGGGAATACAACTAATTCATCACCATCCTTGTTCTATACTTTTATCAACAACTTCAGATCCTATCAGCTTTTTCTGGCAGTCATATTACAATCAATCAAGAGGCATTAATTAAATAGCATCAATCAATCAACATGACTTTATTAAGTACATAAAATGTATCCCCAGTGCCTAGCACTGGGGATACAAATATATGCCAGGTTCTTGTATATTGTATATTGAAATTGCAGGCTATTTAAACCCTCCTTATCTTTTTCATGTGACAAGTCACACACACACTTCCGCATTCTAACTTTGTGTACTTTATTTTTTTACCCAAAATAAGGGCTTTATATCACTATTACATTTCGTTAAAATATTACTTCATTTAAAAAATTAATTCATTAAAAAATTAGGTCTAGTCAGAAGACCCAAGTTCAAATCTTAGCTTTTTTACACACTAGCTATGTAACTTTAATAAATAATAGCTACAATGATAATCAGAATTTATATAATGTTTGTTGTTATATGATATTTGTTGGCACTTCACAAAATTTCTCTCATTTTATTTTGTAACCCAACTGATGCTATTATTATCCCTATCTTACAGATAAGGAAATTGAGATAGACAAGTTAAATGACTTTCATAGTCACACAACTGGAAACGTTTACAATCTTGGTATTTACCTGGCTCCAAATCCAACATTGTATCCACTGAATGATCTATCTAGCTGACTTTAAGAATTTGGGTATCTCATTACCTTCAGCTATAATAAATGGGGATAGTATTATGGCTTCTAAGATCTCTTTCAGCTTAGATAGTCAGTGATACTAGTTTGAGTCACAGTATTGCCATTTATTATTTGTATGACTTTGAGCAGATTATTTTACCTCTCTCTATACTTAAAATGGGAATTTTAATCTTATACTATTAACCATATATAATTGTTTGTTAGAAGCAAATAAGATTTAATTTAATACTATATAATTATAAATACTATATAATTAGGGTTATTATTATTTTTCCCAATTCAATTAAAAATTGATTAAGTACCTATTAAGTTCCATGTACTATGGATTATAAAAAATAAAAACAAAACATTTCTTGTCCTCAGGGAAATTACATTCTACTGAGAAGAAGTATGGCATGTATACTGGTAAGTATAAAACAGGAAAGGAAACAATGAGATTGGTATAAAAAGTCCATGAGGAGAGAGAATGTATCAACTACTGAGGTAAGGCAAAGGTTGAAAGAAAGCCTTTCAAGATGGGCCTTGATGAAAAAGAAGGAATCTGAAAGATAGAAATGTTAATAGCATGTTCTCTAAATCTAAGAGTTGTTATTGTTTGTCCTTTGTTCTGGAAGAAAACCATGACATCAGGGAGGCCATGCCATGACATACAAGTGAACTAGATTTTAATTGAGGAATGCTTATGTAAGGTCATCAGCCTTATTTTCTCCTCTGAAGCCATCTAGGTCCAGTGACTAGATATAGATCAGGACAACTGGAGATGGCTTGATTGCAATGGGAGAGTTTGGACTTTTTAAGTTAAGGTCTTCAATAGGTCTCAGTTTGGCTGATGCTGCACCCATTCAGCGATTAAGGCTAGCTAGAAATTGAGGCAAAAAAATCTCCTCTTTTACTTAGTTCAGAAAAATTCCAAATAAATAATTCTGGAAGGGGAGGACCCACAGAGTTTCTGGCTAAAGCAGAAATGACTGCTATTTAAATTCAATCTGATTAAGTGTGACCCAAGTAGTGACCAAATGGAGTTTGTCTAGGACCTATAGGTGGCTAATGAGCATCAGATTAGTTTTGGTTTAAGGCCTGATCCTTAAGAAAGAAATCTAAGGGCTTTTCTTGGCAGAGATATTGGGATGATTTTCCATTTCCTTCTCCAGTTCATTTTACAGATGAGGAAACTGAGGCAAACAGAATTAAGTGACTTGCCCAGGATCTCCCAGATAGTAATTTCCTGTGTGTAAGTCTTACACTCTATCCACTGGATCGCTTAGCTGTCCTAAGGTAGATTCAATGAAGAGGAAATTAATCTAGGAAAAGTAAGTTGGTGTCAGATTTTCATATTTTTCAAGGGACTTCTATTTTTTTTTTCCTACAGACAATAGGGAGTCACTACAAGTTTTTTTTTAAGCAAAGAGCACCATGGGAAATATGGACAGATTTCTCTCACTATGACACAATCATCTATACCATACAGTTTAACATCTGAACATGTATTAACCACATATAATCTTACAAAATCCTCTGACTTGTTCTTGTATGTTAATCTTATCTCCAAACCTAGTTTGTAAATTCCAACAAGCCAGGGATAATGACTTCTTTTGTATCTCTCCTGGTGGCAGAAGCTATGATGAACGCAAAGTAGACCCTCATCATACATAGTCCTTCCTTTATTAGCAGGGAAAGATTATTTGCATGCCAGCAAGAGTTGAAGTGGAAAAGAGTGGAGAGGAAAATCAAGTGTAAGGAGTTATGGTATCCAGGAAGAAGTCTGGAAAGAGGAAAAAGAGGAAAATAAGATGTCAAAGGGAAACTGTGGAAAGAAGAGAGAATATAGGGAGAGACAACCGAGGACGTCATCTTTAATTATTATTTTTTTGTGTGTGTGTGCGTGTGCTCTCCAAACCAACCGTACTGTCTCAAGAAACAGGATGGCTGTCAGACAGACATTTCCAACCTTTTCATGTTTTTCTTAAGCTTAATTGGGAATCCTTACAGCTCAGTGCTAAGCTTTTTAAATAGAAAAGTAGGCATTAAAAGCAGCATAGGGGAAGCATTATTAAAACCCACAGGCAGCACCAAATTTTTTAAAATTAAAAATGAAGAAGGTGTCAGAATTATATTTTGCATTTCTACTAGTGTCAGCATAATGGGGAAAAAAGCCTAAGCAAGTTCAAGGTGTCTGTATATTTTAGCTTTTGAGATGGGAGGGAAGAATGCTTCAAAAGTAGGTACTTTGGAGCCTTGGGAGCTGTGAAGTTCAGCAAACCTTGAATCTGGAATATGGGTGGACCCCAGGGGCACCTATCCTCAGAGAGAAAGATAAAAGTAATTAAAAAGGTCTTACAAAGAACTTTGAAAACATTGAGAATGGTCTATACGAGGGCTTCTTAATTTTTTTTCCATCTACAACCTCTTTTTGACCAAGAAATTTCTATGTGACGGGTATAATATATATATGTACATATATATATATATATACAAATCAAACATTTATTAATAATAAATCATAATTTTATAGTCCCCACATCCAGTTATGTGATCCCTTATGAGCTCTCAACTCACAGTATAAGAAGTTGAGATCTACACAATGACCAATCATAATTCCTGAGGATCCATAATAAAACTTTTCTGATAAAATTAGATTACAAGATATTCATATTTTTTTTGAAATAGATAATGAAGGAATTAGATTTGCTTGATTATATATATTTGCTATACATATATTTTCAGTTAGCTATTTTTTATGTGTGGAGGAGGTATGTAGGAAGGGTGGAAAATATATTTTGTTAATTGGAAATTTAGAAAGTATATTTCTATATATACCTATATATTACATATATATATACATACATAAACACACATATACACACACTCACACTCACACACACACACACACACACACACACACACACACACACACACACACACATATATATACCTATATCTTTATCTCTCTATCTGAGATCTATTTAGACAGGTATTATAGGATCTCTTTTAGAAGTATAGTTTGGTCAAATGCTTTCCTTTTTGAATCACCATTTTTTCTAGTCCCAGTCTAACAATGATTAGTCTTTCAAATGAGGCTGTTCGTTTTTTAACACAGAGCTCCAGTGATCACATGAAGTGGAATGGTATTAACTAATTCTAACTCCAAATACATAACCTCTCAAATATGTCTATTATGTTGTGGGGGCAATTAAGTGGTACAAGTGGCTAGAGGGCTGGCCTTGGAGTCAGGAGTACCTGAGTTTAAATCTGACCTTAGACACTTATTAGCTATGTGACATTGGCCATGGCATTTAAACCTGTTTGCCTCAGTTTCCTCATTTGTAAAATGAGCTAGAAAAGGAAATGGTAAACCATTCCAGTATGTTTGCCAAGAAAACCTCCCATGGAGTCGTGAAGAGTTGAAAATGACTAAATCACCAAAATACCAACCACTACACTGTGCAACTTATTTAAAAAATGAAAGCTGAAGAAAACAGAAAAAAATACATCCAAGGGTTCTGATAAAGGCCTCATTTCTAAAATATATAGAGAATTAACTCAAATTTATAAGAATACAAACCATTCTTCAATTGATAAATGGTCAAAGGATATGAATAGACAATTTTCAGATGAAGCAATTAAAACCATTTGTAGTCATATGAAAAAAATGCTCTAAATCACTTTTGATCAGAGAAATGCAAATTAAGACAACTCTGAGGTACAACTGTACCCCTCTCAGACTGGCTAAGATGACAGGAAAAAATAACGATGAATATTGGAGGGGATGTGGAAAAACTGGGACACTAATATATTGTTATTGGAGTTGTGAACTGATCCAAGTATTCTAGACAGCAAAATGGAACTAGGTCCAAAGGGCTATCAAATTATATATACCCTCTGATCCAGCAGTGTCTCCACTGGGCCTGTATCCCAAAGAGATTATAAAAAGGGAATAGGACTCACATATGCAGAAATGTTTGTAGCAACCCTTTTTGTAGTGTCAAGAATCTAGAAATAGTGGATGCCCATCAATTGGAGAATGGCTGAATAAATTGTGGTATACGAATGTTATGGAATATTATTATTCTGTAAAAAATGACCAGCAGAATGATTTCAGAGAGGTCTGGAGAGACTTATATGAGCTGAAGCTAAGCGAAATGAGCAGAACCAGGAGAACATTGTATTTGGCAAAAAAACAAAATTATACAATGATCAATGTGATTTGATCTTTTCAACAGGGAGGTGATTTAGGCCAGTTCCAATGTTCTTATAATAAAGCAAGCTATAGAATCAAGAATAACTGAATTTAGATCTGGCCTTTGACACCTAAGAGTTGTGTGATCCTGGGCAGGTCACTTAACCTCTGCCTCATTTACTTTCCTCATCTATAAAATGGACATAATAATAACATCTAAGTCACAGAATTATTGTGAGGATCAAATGAGATAATATCTATAAAGCACATAGCACAGTATCTGACACATATAAGGTATTTTATGAGTGATTATTCCTTTCCCTTCCTCTCCTCCTCCAAATTCTTTTAGGAGAAAGCAAGAGATTCATGCCTTCAACTGTTTGACTTTAGTGAAGTTTGTGGGTTATATGTTTGAAATTTAATTTGTTTTCACATTTTATTCAATATTGTGTGGCTAACGATTATGAGCTATAAAACACACATCCCCACCCCAACTCTGCCAAGTTCTTTAGTTAAAAATTGCAAAATAATATACTAGGTTTTTTGTTTTAATTTTCCTTTTTAAAATAGAGTATTGGCAAATGTGTTTTGGGAAAAGTAGAAATCTAGTATACTTCTTTTACTTCTCAATTAGCCTGAATTCTTGATATTCTGTTTGATCTAGAGACCATAAATCAACGAGTTTTATTCAAAGATATCAGTATTATACTAGCCAACAGAATATGATTCCATGATGGCGATTTTTTTTAGATGTTTTGTTCTCTAAAACTCATCTTTCATAAATATTGATTGGTTGAAATGAAATTGAACTATTTCCCATCTTGTACCTAAGCAATCTTGTATTTCCCATCTTGTACCTCTTGTGCAATCCAGTTCTAGTTTGGAACCCCAAGGCAAAATTCTGTAAATTTGTATTTTTTTTTAGCTGGCTTTCCCCAGTCCATCATCAACTGAAATCCCAAACCCAGTTCAATTTTTTTTAACTATTAAGGAGCTTGGCGATTAAAATTCTAACAAACTCAATGGGAGGAGGAGGCAGAGGGGCCTTACAATTAAAGTGTGGAAAGTCCTATTCTAAATAGAAAATGAGACTAATCTAGATTTTTCTTCATTAAAAAGTGAAAAGGGAAAGAGAAATAGCCCTTCATGGAAACTTCAGTGGGGTGGGAAAAGGGATAATTCTCTTCTGAATCCCTAAAACCATTTTTGGGCACTATTTGGAAAGTAGCAGTTATGCATATGACCTTTTCCTCATCACTGACCAGAGCACCTTTTTTCCATGTTGTGTGGTCTGTTTTTGTTAGCTGACCAAATAAATTTGATTACCTGATCTGTAGACTCATATTTTTAGAGATGATTACATATTCTTCACTCCTTACATCTAGTCTATGGTCAAGGCTTATTTTTATCATGCAACAACCTCTCAATTTTCCATTTCAACTCTACAAATATCTGGACCAGGTTCTGCTAATCCTAACCTAAGTCACTTCCTCACCAGGCTGTTTACTGTTAGCCTCTTACTGGTTAATTGATTGTATAAGAGTAGCAGATTACAAGTATGATAATAAGGCCACACCACAGTATCCTTCAAATTCTTAATTCTCAACAGGTTCAGGAATGTTCATCCCTATTCTCTCTCCACTTCTAACTGGCTTCACCTACCACCACACAACAGTGAATTCCCTTTTACTACTCAAACTTCACCACTCTTTCTACCTATGAGTTCCCTCTCCATCTCTTCTTTATTTAATGAACTAGTTGTCCCTTTTCCTTTTAATCCCTAGTCATTTTTAAATTCAGTTTTAATTTTTTTCCTCAAATAAGTCAAACCCTCCTTAGACCAGAATCAACCTACCTGTCATTTTTTTTCAGCAACTTTTAATACCATGTTGTTAGTTCAGGGGTCTCACTCCAGATAATGGGGCATACAGTCTTGAGATGGAAACACACTTCAGCAAACAGATCACAACTAGTCTATAAATTAGCAAAGTTACTGGATGATACCTGAGACTCAAAGAGATTTAGTGATTTGCCTAAATTAACAAGGATAGTAAAACAAGATTTGAATCCAAATTTCCCAAGCTCTAAGTCCAGCAATCTATTCATTATGCCACATTGCCTCTAACAAGGTTATGATACAGATTATTAATAACATGCCAATCCTTATCATTCTCTTTGTCTCCCTGCTACAATTTAACTATACCCACTACCTGTTCCCTCAGAAATACATATTTAAGTCCATTTAGGCCAGAAAGTACAATAAACCAAAATTCTAGACAACCCAATCATTTTAAACACAATCAGATAATAATGTATAATGCCACCACAAAAAAGGGACAAATGGTGTATTGATCCTATACTGAAGGAGTGGCCTTCATTTACTGGCAAAGAAAAAATGTAGCTTATTTCCTTAGCTAAACCTAAATAATCACAGAATTTGAGAGTTTTGATGCACTTCAGAGACTATCTAGTTCAATTCACATGTGAAAGGAATCTATACTGTAACGTACCTGGTCATTCAGTCTCTGCTTGAAGACTTCCACGTAGAGGGAATCCACCTCCTCTTCATGGAGCTCATTCCATTTTTGAACCTTTACATTTGTCAGGAAGTTTTTCCTGATAACAAGTTTAAATGTCACTTCTACCCATTTGAGCAAAAGACTTAGCAATGATATCACTGGGGGCAAATGGAAAAATTCAGTCCTTCCCCCAAATGATAACCCTTCAAAATACTTGAAGTCAGGGAGTATTCACTATCCCAAATTTGTATACCAACACTTTTCTTCTATAACCACGCCCATTTCCTTCAATCTATATTAACAACTTATAGCTTAAGGACTTTAATCCCCCTGGTTATGGAACGGTGGCAGAGTGGAGTAGGATTGTCACTTTCTTAATTCTGGAAACTAATTTTTTTAATGCATTCTAAGAATACATTTACCTTCTTTGGATTTCTTTTCATTTTGCTGCTGACATATTAAACCCCCAGACCTTTCTCAGAAAAACTGTTATCTAACCTTGCTTCTCCCATTCTCTATTTATGAAGTTGAATTTTTTGTTTCCAAAATAGAAGACTTTGCCTTTATTCCTAAGGAATCCCATAGAATTAGATTCAGCTCATTGTTTTAGCCTATCAAGATCCTTTTGTATCCTAATTCTGTCATTCACTGTGTTAGTGATCCTTCCCTGCTTTGTGTCATTTGAAAATGTGATGAGCATGCTATATATGTCTTTATCCAAGTCACTGATGAAAATACCTAATTTTGTAGCCCAGAATAAATCAGAGATCTTTGGGATACATCACCACACATACCTCCTGCCACATTGATGCTGCCCCATTTGTAGTCACTTTTTGAATCGTTATCCAATTCTGAATTTGTCTAAGAGTATTATTTTCTAATCCGCATCTCTTTATCTTTCATAAGAATAGTGGAAGATACTATTTGCCTTTCTAAAACCTACATAAGCTCTATCCACAATATTTAGCTTTTCCACTAGTTTAGTAATCTTATTTAAAGGGGGAGATTCAGTGAGTTTGACTTGATCTATTCTTAGTAAAGCCATGCTGGTTTTTTGTAATCACTACTTCTGTTTCTATGTGTCTGCCAACAATGTCTTTAATGATGCATTCTTGAGTTGTCACAAAAATGGAAGTTGAGCTAACTGGCCTATAGTTTGTAGATTCTTTTTTCAATCTGATACATTTGATTTTCTATCATCTCATGATACCTCTTCTGTTTTCTATGATCGTTCAGATACCACTTGGCAGTGGCTCAACAATCCATTTGTTGCTAATTCAAAGCACCCCAGTAGGCAACAACAATAGAACCCAGCACCCTACCCTTTCCAGGAGCTGAAGTGCCTGATTCCAATTTAAGCCAACATTAGCTACAGGGAAGATTGATGACAGATGTTGAATATATACTTGTTGAAGTGAAGAAGGACATTTTGAAACTATTCTGTGACTGATACTCTCATTCAAGATAGTGGGAAGATTTTTTTTTTTTTTTTTTTTTTTTTTTTTTTGTGGATTTGTCAGTAAGGAGTCAGAGGCAATTTGGTACCTGATACCTGGTGCAATGAATGCCTTGGAGTTTGGAGTTAGGAAGACTTGGTTTCACATGATTGGTTATATGACCCTCAGCAAATTACTTAATCTCTTAATTCCCCAGGCAAGTCTCTAGACTATAAAGGTGCAGAACAGCTGCTAATCTCTATTGATAGAAATACTAGGAGATGCTTATGCTGAAGAAATCAAAGCTCCAGGAAAAAAAAAAAAGAGAGAGAATAAAAGTAGCTATTAATGTATTATGAGGAAATTGTCTATTTTAGGTAGTTTCCAATCTTGACTTTAGTTTTCATCTCAGTTGGGGAAATTTGCAGGTAGAAATGAATTTGAATAAAAGTGTACTTAGACAAAAGAGGAAGAAATAAGAGTTCAGAAATGTACTAATCCAAAAAATGGCTCACAGTGTCATAAAATGATAGAAAAAGTCCATTTGGGAAATCAGAAGATCTGAGTTTGAATCCTAGCTCTAACATTTACTAGCTGTTGCTTTCATTTTTTGATCAACAGTTTTATAGTCTTTTGAATATGAATAATAATGAATCTACCTCCTTCACAGGGTTGTTTTGAATGAAGTACTTTGTAAACCTGAAGGTTTTACATAAAGTTGATTTACTATTACTGTTTGAAATCACTACTAATCCAATGATTTTTTGCTCATTACCAACATTATAATTTTACTATGTGTATATTTCCAGCAAGATTATCTTTCAAAAAATAAAACAAAAAAACCCAAACAAAATAACTTTCTTAAACAATTTTTTATGAAATGCCAAATATGAATCCAGTAGACCACTAAATACTGTTTCTAAACTAAAACACAACTTTCCCATGTATCTGGACATGCTGTTTCTACATCTTTTGATTCAGAGCATTTCATTTTGAACAATAAATGAATGATTATAAAGAATAATGGAAACTATTATCATGTTTTCCCTACTCATGTCTTAAGTATAGTCAAAAAAGATCAGTGTCTTTCTAATACTTTATAAAGAAAATTTACTATGAAACTAAGGTGCTCACTGCCAGGGTATATTGCAGAGCAAATGTTTATAGCCACCTTATAAATCCCTGAAAATGGGGGATTATAATGGAAATACTGACAGCATCTTAACTATAACAGTACAAATAATATTACTGTAACAAAACTTATAATCTCATATATTTGCCATGGGACTGATGGAGATTTGATTACAAGTCCCAGATAACCTTTCACTGATTCAATTCAAATGGCATAATTATTCCATATTCTTCAAATTCCTTAAAATGCATTTCAAATGGAATAGCATATGATCCCAAATATTTATTCTGAAAAGATAGACCAAATTTTTTCTTTACTTGTATAAGATATATCTGACCTCTGAGGCATTTGAAAAAATCATTAATCAGTTTTTTTTTCTGTGTACCTTTTTTATGTGTGTAAAAGAGTTACTTTCTCCCTAGATCTTCTCAGATATATTGCCAAGATGATTCCCCCAGAGAACCATGTGTTTATCTTGACAGGTGTTAGTGAGATCTGTGGATCTCTATGGAATTATTCCTGGTTGTGTTGAGGTACAGTAGAAAACATTAACTCTGCAAACTAATGAACTTACCTTATTGCATTCTAAATAAAATAAACCACACAGTGAGTAGGATTAATCTACTAATGTCTTCCTAATGAAGCTTTCATTAGGCATATGGTGTGGTCTTCAATATCTAACACATGCCAGGAATTAAAACGAAGGATACATGGGGCTTTTCCTCTTTTCTCACAATATTCTTGTATGAATATTTTGCTAGTTTACTCTTAGATTTTATTACAGACTTAATGAAAGGCAGATAGACACTAGTATAGTTTCTAGAGTTAGGGAGTATGCCCAACTAGGGCAGGAAAAACAAATGTTTTGCTTTTTTTTTTTTTTTATTGTTGTCTCTAAATTAAACCTGGATTTATTATGATTGGGAGGTGGGGTTGGGGAGGGGAATTCTCATTTTCTCTAAAATGCAAAATCTAATTCATTAACACCATTTAGGTTCTAAACGTTGAACAGGGAACTGTTTTAATGAGACAGACTGATCATTTCTATGCCTTAAGCTGAATAATGCTTTTTCAAATTATGATCATGTAGGCAGAAATAGAGGGTGAGAAAAGAATTGAATTTGGAGTCAGTGAACTTGAGTTCAAAACTCTGGTACGTAGTTATTCCTTGTATTACTATGGGCAAATTTTCTCAGAAATTAAAGTGAGGTAAACTACATGGCTTCTAAAGTCCTAGCTTCTAATTCTATATTCATGATCATGTTCAGAATTTTAATTAGAAATTCTTGCACCTGGGAGAGAACGAATGTGAGAGAGACCTCACATGTTAGTACATATATATTTCTTATAGGATTTAGACATTGAGGCTGCCTTGACTAATGCTATTGGGGGATAGAACAGGATGATAGGATGGGATTGGGCTGGGGAGAAGCTGGCTGGAATTTAGATTCAGTCCAGGGTAAAATGGAAGAAGGGATGGGAAAGGAGGGAGATCCATTCTGTTTGCTATTGCTTATTTCTTTCTAAAGAAAGAGTAGAATTCTTCTTATCACCTTCTGTATTTGCCCCAGAAAGTCCTGGTCATTTCACTTTAGTTATCATCATCTCTCAGTCAATTAAACAACAAATATTTGTTAAATGCCTCCTAGAAAATTATAAATAATGTTAGACAATACAAGTATAGTTTGAATTCCAGTGAAAGAAGCTGCTGTTCTTACAGACTTTAAATATTATGAGTCAACTTTGCCAATGAAATTACAATGAAAGAAGCTCACAAACAAACCTGCCTCCAATCTCCCTTCATCACAGTAATCATCCCAATTTGGGAATTCATTGTCACATGAAATTGGACCTGCACAACTATCCAAAAAAGGACTTCATGTGTCTAGTTAATAATTATTGTTGTTCAGTCATGTCATTCTTTGTGACTCCATTTGGGATTTTCTTGGCAAAGAGATTGAAGTGATTTGCCATTTCCATCTCTAACTCATTTTGCAGATGAAGAACTGAGGCAAACAGGGCTAAGTGACTTGCTCAAGCTCTCTCAGTTAGTAAGTATCCTGAGACACTAATTTGAATTTCGAAAATTGAGTCTTCCTGACTCCAGGTATGACACTCTGTGCACTATGGTATCACCTTGCTACCCAGGAGGTGCTGGTGTTCCCTGCCAAATTACCTTGAATTTACTTTGCATATATATATATATATATATATATATGTATATATATATATATATATATATGTATATATACACACACACACATACATTTGTTATTTCCCTTGGTAGACTGTAATCTCCTTAAAGACAAAGATTTTTTTCATTTCCCCCCCAAGGCCTATAGCACAATAAGCAATTAAAAATGCTTCTGAAATGATGAGTTTATACTTATGTAGTATTGTAGGGACTCCTAAAATGCTTTCCAAAACAACAAAACCATGTGTGACGGGTAGTACAATATTAATGTTCTCATCTGGCAGGCCATGAAACAGTATTAGAGAATTAGTGACATCCTCGATGTCATAGTGCTTGTAAATAGTAAAAACCCAAGTTTTCTTTCTGCAAAGTCAATGCTCCTTTCAACATTGTACCCTATAAAGAATATGGACTTATAATAAGAAAAGATCTCGATTCTAATTTCATCTCTTCTCCTTTTCATCTCCATAACCACGGACAAATTCCCTGACTCAACTTTCTTATTTTTCTGTTACTTTCTTATGTGTTTCTTCTTCCCAGCAAAGTAAGCTCCTTGAGGGTAGGAATTGTTCCATTCTTGTCTTTGTTTCCTAAACCTATAGGATGGTGTCTGGCATATAGGGAATGCTAAATCAATCAGTTTGTTGACTTATGGATTGATTTAGCAAAGCTTTCTCTGGGTTATTGGGAGGATCAAGTCAGACAATGTGTAAGGCATTTTGCAATCTTTAAAATGCTCTCTAAATGTCATCCAGAACACTTCATTGTTGTCTCCTTAATTCCTTTTTATTTTTTCATCCAAACTTTCTTTGGCCTTGTTATTCACACACATCTACATGTGATTCAAAGATCATTTCAGTCAAGTTTTAATGATATTGATGATGATGAAGAGGAAAAGGATTTTAATTTATTGACTTTAGTTATAATCTAGCACCTGAGTTTGAAACAGATATGATGAAAAGAGAGCCACCCTGTTACCTTTCTCCTATAGCAATAACAGCCAGAAACAGTATGAAAGCAATGGATCATGAAGAAAAGCAATTTCCTACTTGAAGGATTAGGCAGTGCCCTTCTTTGTACTGTTAAATCACAGTTTTTGTTATTTTTTCAAGTAATAATGATTTTTTCAATTTAAATAAACAGTCCCTAAAGAAATTGCAAAAGAGCCCCTAAACACATCACTTCATAACCAATCAATAGTAGAGATTTAAAAAAAAAACCCTTTATGTTGTACTTCTTTGAGCTAACCTATTGATACCCCAAGGGAAAAAAAAAGAGTTAAACTGCTACACAAGCTAATTAACTTAACAAGGAAGAATTTTATGTGATTCACAGAACTTTTTTTTTTCTTTCCTCTACAGAAAATAGGTGATTTTCATGAAGAGTCTATATGCATTTGTTAATATTAGAAAATTGAAAACTGCAAATTTCAGTGAACATTTACCTTACCTTAGTTTTCCCACAAAATTAACTACTGCTATTAGCTTGTAATCAATTCAGTCTCAGGAAATTGGAGCTTTTCAAATATGGAAAAGAACTGTGCTCTGAATATCACGTAAAATTCTAATCAATTTAAGAGGCATTATCCATGCAATGAGGAGTAAAATATAGTTCTAAGTAATAAAGGCAAATAATAGATACATGCTAAAATTGTGGGGATGGAAAATCATTAGCCTATTTTCATAACTAGTTTCTTAATCTTTTTTTTTTTACTTTGTATGAGTCATGCTTAAGGATGTTGCACATCTTCTGTGCTAAAAACTGGAACACTATATAATTAAGAGGAAAAAAAATTTCTCATGGCTAAATAACGGGGTTGTGACAAAAAAAATGCAAGGGAAGTAATAAAACTACATTGTTTCTTTCTGTTCAAACAAAAATTGTTTTGTTTCACTTACATAAAATCCAAACCCAGGATACCTAATATGTGTCTGGTTTATCAGCTATCTTGGGTCTTAGGAGTCATTGGAGGACATGCTTCTAGCCTTCATTTTTCTGCTAAAACACGGTGCCATTTCTTTTTATGAGTTACTTCTCTTGGTAGGGATTAAAAGAAAGAGGAATTTTAGAAATACACAGGACAAATTCCCTATATTATCCTCCCCAACCCAGTGGAGTAATTTAGGAGATGGAGTAGGATATTCTTCATGAAAACTAAGGGAAGATTTGTTAGAAGATGCAGGAATTGAAATGGCAATAGAAATTCAGCATGATACATACAAAGAGTAATTAAAAAGGATTAAAATAGCATGTCCTGCAAAGGAAGGAACCTGAAATCAAATTCCAGGTCTTTGACTTTGTCATTGGACAAATTGGTAGTTCAGTAGATAGTGTTAGTTAAGCATGTCATGAAGACCTAAGTTCAAATTTGACTTTAGCCACTTACTAGCTATGTGACTGATATAGTGACTTAATCCTGGACAAATGACTTAATCCTGTTTACTGCCTCAGTTTTTTCATCTGTAAAAATGAACTGGAAAAGGAAGTGGCAAATCATTCCAAGTGGTCTATCTGCCAAGAAAATTCCAAATGTGATCATTAACAATTAGACATGACTGAAAAATTATAATAACCTACAGCAAGTTATCTACATCTCATCTGTAAAAGTAGTAAGTTAGACTGGGTGTTCTTTAAAGTCTTTCAGCTATGACATTCTATGATTCTATAATTCATCCAATCAAGAAATCAGGGGGAAAATTAAACCAAACCAAAGTAAGATCATTTGGATGATACTTTAGCCAAACCAGATATCTGGTTTTTCATGTACCCTTTTCAGAAATATCCTAAAGTCTTAGAACAGTAAAAATAATTTAAAATATCAAAAGGTGCATGCTCATAAGACTACAGACAAGAAATACCTTAGAGGTTATTTAATCTTATTCCTTCATTTTGCAGAAGTGGAGACAGAAAAAGAATAACCATTTATATGATATTTACTGTATGCTGGGCATGGTACAAGTGATTTACAAATATTTTCTCATTTTATCCTTGCAACAGCCTTGTGAGGTAGAAGCTGCCATCCCATTTTATAGTTAAGGAAATTGAGATTAAGCATTTTGCATGGGGATATACAATTAATTAAGTGTTTGAGACTAGATTTGAACTCAAGGCTTCCTGAATTCAGATCCATCAGTGTATCCACTGTCCCACCTAGATACCAGAAGAGGATGAGGCTCAGATGATTTGCTCAATGCCATAGAATTAGTATATGACAGAGTATGTCTGTGCACATGTCTGTGAAAAAGATTGAACCGGGTCCTTCTACTAAATTCAAACTTCAGGACACATGCTCCTTTGAGGGTTAAGAGGAGGCCAGTTGTAGATTACTAGCCAGCGCCCAATCCTAATATAAAAAACTAAACAAATCAACTAAATAAAGTGCATTTAGATTCACATATCATCACATTTAGAGTCAAAAAGGCAATTAGAAATCATCTATTCTAATACCTTTCTTTTACTGATAGAAAATAGAGGTAAATTTTAGATGAAACTTGTCATATTCTTCTATTTGTATCCTTGTTATTTGATATAGTTCTTTGCACATAATAAACATTTAATAAAGTCCTTTTCATTCATTCCATTTTTAGGGAACTCCAGATAAGGAAAACTTTCTCTATAATATAAATGGAAAATACACCTATTCTTCATAGAGTTATGTGGGACACTGAAAAGGTTTAGTAATTTACCCAGAGCCACATAGCCAATTAGATGGCAGAAATGGGACCTGACCCTTAAATCTTTTTGACTCCAAGGCCTGCTCTTTCACTGCTATGCCATGTTGCCTATCACATATTTCTGTAAACATTTAAAATATGTCATAATCTGGCAATTTATCTTAGCTCCTGTAATTGTAGAGTCCAAGTATTTCAAAGCAGCAGCACTAATCAGACATTTTTATTGACCAGGTGCTTACATTCTATTTGGGAAATGTTGTTTATGAAGTTCTTAAGAGGGAAAATATTGATAAATATGATTCTCTTACATTTAATATTTTGCCATTCTGAAAAGTCTATAATTACCAGGATGTCTAAAGAGTTTCAATTACTTTAACTCCTGAGTACCACATAGTGATTAAATGAGAATAAGCAACAAGTCGTGGATTTAGGCAGCTGAGAGAACCACTGTGGCATAAGATCAATGGTGATACAGTTCACTGAAGAGTAGCTTTGTCATTGTTTCCTACATTCAACAAAGGTCCATATAAATGCTTCAGAAAGCTTTCCTCCATGATTTCCTCATTGTGCCAGTAGATCCCTAGCAACAACAATCAAAATAGCCTGAGCTTATTTAAGAAAACACAGCTCCAAGGGAGAATTATTATAATGATCATGTAGTTGTTTAAATATATTTTCAACAGGAGGGGCATCCCTCTGTGCTTCTAAATAGGGACAATTAACAAGAATAAATGTAAAAGCTTGCATTCAGATCCCTAGATTCATATGCATTTAAGCACAGAATGGGGGAGAGTTGATTGCACAACAGTTCAGGTCCAGAAGAGGAGCTAGTATTTATTAAGTGTCTATTATGGGTCAGGCATTGTGCTAACATTCTACAAATATTATCTCATTTAATCTTTCCAACAATCATGGGAGGTCAGTGCTATTATCATCCTCATTTGGAAGTTGAGGAAATAAAGTACTTTGCTCAAGGTCACTTGATTAGAGTGAGAGACTGGATTTGAACTCAGGTCTTTCTTACTCCATCCAGGTATAGAATTTTCTCCGTGGAAACACCTAGTTTGTCTCTAGTTTCTAGCTGATTAGAAACTTTATAAAAATCTAATGTTATCAAATTACTAAAGAAAGCTACCATAATTGTTGTCTTAATTTTGAGAATTAATTAATTTTCTTGAATTAGATTTTAACAGGAAATTTGACAAATCGGAGAACATTTAGGAAAGGATCACTAGGATCATAAAGAGCATGGAAATCACTTCCAAAACAAGATCAGTTTAATGGAAATCAGGTTATATTTAGGGCTGAGATAAAAAAAAAAAAAGGCTAAGAATAGAAGGTTACACTTTCAAACTTACCTTAGTGAGAGTTTCCTGTTTCAAAAGACTAAGGAATCAACATAAAACAACTACTACTGTGCATATGACTTATGCCAAGAAGGAGGAACTGATGATGAAATAAAAATGGTGGGAACAGTGGGAGTAACTAAGAATTTAGTAATTTAGAATTTGGGATAGAAAGGAAAGGAAATTATAGGCATAATCTGATGTTGACCTCAGATTTTGGGACAACAGATTCAAAGGATTCAGAGAAAGGATCTTAGAAATTGTAGACTAAAATTGTGAACTAGATAGCATATGTCTGTGCAAAAGATGGAAGGATTTCAGTAGACTATGACCTCAATTTAAGCAAACAGTGAGATAAGAAAGCTAAAAAAGGTGATGTGGTCATAGATTGTGCTAAGAGAATATCCATATCTAGAGAGATGTAAATACCACTGTACTCTGTCCCATTAGGGTTCCCAAGCTTCAATTCAAAAGACTTACCAATGGTAAATTAGGATTTAAGAATTTATCAACTTCTTTAAAAGCTTAACTCCAAGGTCCTTCCCCCCACCCCCCATGAAGCCTTTGAAGACTGTCTCCTATCCCCTAAATGATTTCTTCCTTTCTCTCAATTCTTCAACTCAATACTTTATGTCTATTCTTTGGCCATTTACCCCATTCTACTTTTTACTAATATTTGCCTTTTAATGTATACATGTAGTCTTCCTACTGAAACTTTAAGTATTCTTAGTGTAAAAATTCCTTACAAATACAATATTCAATTTAAATCTATTCAGTTAGCATTACTAAGAGTTGTCTAGATGCTTGGCAGTAGACTAGGCACCAAGAGTACAAAAACTGAGGATCACCTCAAGAAAGTTAATTTGAGGAGATAGAAAGCACTAACAGGAAAGGCTGCTACTGGAGGTTGGCAGCTGATGTAAGTCTTAAAGGAAGCTAAACATTGGAAATTACTAGAGGAGGCACACAAAATATCAGCTGATAATGTTTTTCTATTTGGGTATGTTTATATTAAATAAATCTTAGTGTGGCTTTACTGCTGTTGCTGCTAATCCTCTCTCTATCTCTTCCTCCTCTTCTTTCTCTTCCACCTTCTCCTCCTCTTCCTCCCATTTACAATGATTTAATTTATAAGTATTATACCTGAGACAGCGTGGTATAGGATTGAGAATGATTCTCATAAAAAGGAAGAAAGACCTGTCCTCAATATCTCCCCCTCTTTTCCCACATGCTAGTATCATTCATCTAAACAAATTTTAAAGTCTTTAGATTACAAAGATGAGGGAGTTTTCTCATATGGGAGATTTTATATATTCTGTCTCAATTTCTAGGTTGGGCACTTGTGCTCAAGTCAAACTGATGTGGGCAAGACTTGTTTGGTCACAGCCCAATACTAGGTCCTGCCTTTAAAAGGAGTTGTCTGACTTTATCCCATGCTGTGGTTCAGACTGTCTAAAGACAGGTTTAGATCAGGGCTGCCTGGAAGCTACTCTAGGCCTTCTTTCTACTGGGATTACCTGGGCTTCTATTTTTCCAGGGCCCTGCTATTGCTCTGAACTGGGAGTTGCCTGGGGCTTTACTCCTGGGGGGTTACTCTGCTAGGAACTTCTCAGGGCTTATCCATTTCTATGGGACCTGGCTGCTTTGGACTTTAATTTTCACCTATCCTACCTCGTCTGATATGGTCCTGAATTTAACTCAAGCATTTGTAGAGCTTTTTGGGATAACTGCAAGGAAGAGAGTATCTGAGGTCCTTTAACATTCTTATCTATGCATCTTCGGGAGTTTTTCATGTTATTGAAATTTCAGCCCTAATTTCTATTCTACAGTTAACAAATAAATTTCTTCATGAACTGGATTGCAAAAACCCTTTTATGTTTCTTTCATACCTGAAAAAACTGTGAGAAAGCACCTTGAAGACAACTATGTTGTTCAGACTATACTTTTTAGATCTTTTGTAGTCCCTGGTATAGCACTATATCTTGTAGAGGTATACCAAGGGGTATGTTTTGTAAATGAGTGGGAAGGAGAAAAACAAAACAAAACAAAACAAAAAAACAAACCTAAGGGTACATGGAAGAGGAAGAGAAGTGAAAAGAAATGACCTTGTGGTTGGCAGATGTGGAATGGAGAGAATACATAAAGGAACTCAGATGTGGTAAGGTGTTTCTCTGGCATTTACGGCTTCCAGTGTGGCTTACCACACCTGTGATTTTTTCTGTAATTAGGGTCAACATTGACTCATTCTTTTTATTCCAGGGAGCCCACTAGTTTCCCATCCTGAGAAGGACTTGAGAAAATCTGTTAAGTGTGATCATACAAGGACAAGGACAGACTGCAAACAATTTGCATAAACAAGCCTTTGCTGTGATATTAGGTAAATGTTGATGCCTCTTCTCCAATTCTTTGAATTCAAAGAAATCAGGAAAACATTTTCAGTCTATTTATATTTTTTGTTTCTTTTATATTCCTCAGGCAATAACTCCTTCACAGACTTGTTTCTGATGTGACCACTCTGTCAATTAATGATTGTGTTAACAAACCGTAAAATGGACTTATCCAGGCCTCCATGCCTTTCAATTGTCCCTCATTATAAAAGGCATCCCTCATCTTTCACTCAAATTTGCCTCCCACACAAACCTTCTGTGCTCTCATTTTATTATTAAAAATAAACAAAAGTCTAAGCTGGAAACTGAGACAATAGAACTTGTTGCATACACCCCAAAAAACATGAAACATGCTTGCTGTATACTACTGACCAAAGAACCCTACAGTTTGGGATATTTCTTAAAATTGATACCCCATTTTATTTTGTATTATTTATGAAAATTGTAGCTAATCAGCATAACAATATTTATACTTAACAAATTTATAATTAATACTTATCAAATTTAGAATTGATTATATAGGCCTCAGTGGTAGAATTTGCATGAATTTAACTTTCTTATTCTTATGAGCTACAATCTGGTTGCAAAAATTCAAAATCTTTAAGTTTTTTGGAAGGGAGAAAGGGGAAAGGGAAGACAGTCAATCTGGTCATGGGATATTGGCCTACCACAAGAATTTCCAGGGCATGTGAGACAACTCTGTATTCCCCCCTCCCCTCCTCCGTTTGGGTTTCTGGAAGGCAAGCCAAGCAAAGTCCACCCTTTATCTCTGTGTGACCAATTATACTCTTAGTTTAATTTGCATTGCCAGCTTTACAAAAGAGTTACTTCATCAAAGGGATCTGTGGTTAGTGAGAAGCCTTGGATCCCATTTATTGAAATTGTTAGTTTTATTAATAAATTATGCTCACAACTTTGTGCCTCAGATTATAACAGATTTTTATCACCAGAACAATAATCATGTTATGAGACAGGGATTCTTTAACCTTTTTGTATAATGGGCCCACTTGACATTTTGATGATGACTGGATTCCTTTCTCAGAATAATGTTTTTAAATGTATAAAATAATATATATAGGATTACAAAGGAATTTAGAAGTACAGATATAATTGATTTCTCCTTCAAGTTTATGGACTCTGAAATCTATCTACAGACTCTTGAACAATGGATTCCAGGATAAAAACTTGGATTTGGAGTGAAAAAATTCTTAGAAATAATATTCTGCAATTCCTTCATACTATTTTATAAATTATAGCACAAAGAATTCTATAAATTAAAACACAAAGAATGGTGGTTACATAGCAGTAAGAAGCAGATGTAGGAGCAGAACCCATGTTTCATCATTGCTTGTCCAAATCTACTTCACTGCATCCTGATATCTCAATTCATCTCAATTTGGACTTCTACTTATCTGGGGTACAGCCTCAGCAGTACCACCTCTTGATCTTAAGCAACCAGGATTATGCTTGTCTATTTCTTCTTTGTTATAAGATCCCTTTAAATATTGGAAGGTAACTATGGCGTGTCTCCCTTTATTTTTTTCTTCCTTCTCTCTGGTTAAGGCCTTCAGTTGCTCTAACTTATTGGAACATATTATGCATATCATGTTATATTATGGGAACCCTTCCTCACTAAGGAGAGAAAAAGCCAAGATAGAATGCCAGCTCAGTCACAAAAACTTGAGTTCGAATATTGCTCCTGACATTTACTAGTTATGAGCAAGTCACTTAATCTAGCTCAGGTTCTGTATCCTCATCTGTAACTTGGGGTATAATAAAAGCTCCTCTCCTTTATGGGTGTTGTGAGAATCAAATTAGATAACACTATAAACTTTAAAATAATATAAAAATGTTGGCTATTCATGATGACGATGATAATGATGATATGTCATCCTTAATCCGAGATCCCAATTTGCCAGTATGAGTGGGTAAGTCAAGAGGGGATGTAAAAAAGCAAGTGAACATATGTACACATATATTTAAACAAGCATTTGTTGAACAATTCCTATGTCCACTGGGGATATCAAGACAAATATGGAATAGTCCTTGTTCCTCATATAGTTCTGCCAACTTTTATGCTGTTGAATTGAGAATGTGTGTGTGTATATATCATTTATATGTGAATGTATATGCAAATATATGTATATATATGCACAGACATATATGTGTATGAATGTATATTCATATATTCTTAGCCCTCTTAAGCTTTGACATACATGTTCTTTTGGCAATTATACAATCCTACATTTAACCTTTTTTTCTTGGAGAAAGATCCAGGAAATCTTTTGACAGTGATCAAAGCATTTAACACTTCATGGTGAACAGTTTTAGTTGGATGTCTTTTCTAAAGTGAAATGTACTTTGAAACCTATTTAAAAAACACAGCAAAATTGTGCATCAGATTTATAATAATGTTATTATATCTTCTTTTATCTTAGTCTTCTCCAAACCTCTGAGTTATTAACCTCAATGGAGAGGAAAGGGAAAACAATAAATCAAGAAATGATTATAGAAGACTTGGCTTAGGATCCCAAGTTTAATATAAACTAGCTGTAGGGTCCAGATCAAGTCATTTAAAACTTCTGAGCTTCAGTTTCTTCATTTGTAAAATGGGTATAAATGATATTTGCAATACTTATAAGGCTTTTATGAAGAAAGTACTTTGTTAACTTTAAGATTATCAATAACCAATCATATTTTACTCTATCTTTGGCCTTCTCACAATAGAAGTGTACCCTCACTTATGGCCTGATTGGATGGTTCTTTTACAGGCCTTCATTTGAAGGAGATAGTCATGTCTTCATTGTGCTTCAAGCACAATTCCTGACTCTCAGGACTTTCTCTCCCAGATGCCCTTCCCTCTCCACCCCACCTTTCTATCTTCCTTTTATATGTCGTCTTCCTTTATTCTAGTGTAATCTTGAGGAGAAGGACTTTCTTTCTGATTATATGTAGATTACCAGCACTTAGTACAGGAGCTGGTATATGGCCAATATTTAAAATATGTTTGTTGACTTGACTAAATACCAATATAATCTCATTGTTGTATCACCATCATAGTCATAGCTGAGTCTTGGATTATATTCTAAAGTTTGTAAAATCTTTTAAATACATTATTTCATTTGACTTTTCAAAGAATTTTATGAGGTTGGTATGGCAAAATCCCTACCTATTTTACAGATGGGGAAAATGAGACTCAGAAAGATGATATAATTTGTCCATAGCTATCTAGCCAATAATTAGGATTGGATTTAGGTCATTTTCCATGAAACTTTCATTTGCACCATTATAAATTTTCAAAAAGATTGAGAAATATTGTGGAATTCTGAATCAAAATTATTATTATTATCATTTTAAAATGATCATATTTTATGAATTATAAGTAACTCAGATATAACTGCCAACTAAGGCAACAGACTTCAATAAGAGATTTAAAGATTGAAGAGCATCCTCTGATCCTTTGACAGATTTCTTCTGCTATGAAATAAGGCTATCAATAGTCTGTGAAAAAATGAAATGTTCCAGGTCTATTTTTATGCAGCCATTACCAAATTTCTAAATGAATTAAAAGAAATAATTTATCTAAAGAGGTACATGTTGACATAAATGTTCTACCAGCGGGTGTTAGTATAACAACCCAGAGTTTCATAGCACTTTTAGGCATATAAATTATTTTTTCTCAGAACAACAATATTATGAGGTAGATGGTACAAGTATTACTGTCCCCATTTTAAAGAAAAGGAAACTCATATGCATAGAGACCTATGATTTCTGAGATAGCAAATTTAAGAGATAGAGATTCAAATTCTAGATCTGCTGACTTCAAGGTCTATCATGCTTTCCATTACACAAGAATGTGTACATATATGTGTACATATACATGCATGTATGAATATATAAAAATGTGTCAGTGGAAATAGATTACAAATACATTTTTTCATACAAGGTAGATTTTGGATATTACCATGAAAATATTTTGATCCACCTCAGGCTATATTCATTGTTGCTGGGAGGAAAAAGACTGTACATTTCTGAATAATTGACAAAAAAGCTAAGAATAACTTATTGAGAGAGTGTTTTCATTTGCATTCAAGCTAATTTTATAAATATGGAAAGCTTGGACCTCAGCAAACAAAAATGTTAGCCTAGAGATGCTTGCAAGGAAAAATGAATTTTCCTATCAATGATCACTACTCAAGAATTTGGCAATAATAAAGCAGAAAAAAAATACACTTAAAAAGACTTTGTATTTATGGGTTATACACAATATACCAAAATATTAAAAAGCTTCTTAAATTTTGAAACCATAAAACTGTTACAGAGTATAGAATAATTCTGCCCCAAATGAGCTAAATGTTGAAAATCCTAAAAAAAATGAGGGAATGGGAATTTTGGGTTTTAACAGTCCCTTAGCCACTTCTACTATCAGTGTAGTTGTTTGTACGATAATTACTCTTCAAATCATATTTTAAGTTCCCATCAAGAATATAGCTTTAATTATATATGAAACAATGATGAGGCAATATCTTATAGTGGCTAGAGAATTGGTCTCAGAGACTATAATCCCTGAAGTTAAGATTTTCAAGTAACATATAAAAAAGTTGCTAATCTGAGAAAGCCATCTCAGATTTCAGTGTCCTGGCCTAAAATTGTCAAATTCAAATAGAAATAGATGTCACTAACCTATACATAAAACTCCCTACATTGAATGAGTTAATATTATCTGTTTATTCTATTTTAATTTACTTTATTCTCAATTTCTCAATTTATTTTTGATCTAGTTCAAGTCACACTCTGTATTGAGCATCACAGAACCTGGGTACCATGTGTTTGACAATCCTATCCAAGACAATTCTCTAAGATTATACATTTCATAGAACACTATGAGTGTTTGTTTTTTTAAATATTATCAGTTACATAATACATTTTTAAAAAGAGAACAATCTCCTCTACCTACAGGGGGTTCTCTAGTATGCTAGATTTGGAGTCAGGAAGACCTGAGTTCAAATCCTATATCAAACATGTATTAGTTGGGTCAGCAGGGCCAAGTCATTTAGCCTTTCTGTGCCTCAGTTTCCTTATATATAAAGTGGGGAAAAATAAGACTATCTCCATCATAGGGTTATTATGATGATTAAATGAGATAAATACTTTACAAATCTGAGTAATATATAAATATTTGTTATTATTATTGTTAATAATAATAATTAAATTTCCCTTCAGTCTTTCTATCTCTTCAGAAGTATAGGAGGACCTAGCTTATTCAGAATAAGAGGGCCATATATATATATATATTATATATATATATTATATATATATATTATATATATATATAATATATATATATATTATATATATATATAATATATATATATATGTCATTTACCTCTTGAAATATCTTTTTTGGGATTTCTTTGGAATTTGGTTGATGAATGGAAAGCTTTTACCTTAGAATTAGTATTATCAATGGCCTAGATGCAATATTACACCTTGGAGGTGCTTTTGTTATATTGCTCTATGTTGTTGCCTTCTTTCTCTCTAAACTGATCTTGGCTCAGTGCATTAACTCTCTTGTATGTTTTCTTTTACTTTTTTTAATGGTACCCTTGCCCCAGTTTAAAAATATTCACTTCTTATCATATGATCTACTTTTCTGATGAAAGCACCCCCCCATCAGTTCTTACGCTACCCAAGAACTGTGGGAAATACAATCCAAACATCTCGCAATGAGTGATATTTTCTTGTCTATAAACATTGCGGAAAATAAACTGTCCAATTCCATTCTTTTCCTATTCCCCCTCCCCCCAAAAACTAAAGGAAACACATCAAATAAAATATACTAATTGTAATTAGGAAGAGAAAAATTCTTTGAGTCAATTATTCATCTAGAAAATTCATCTTTTCAGCACTATATGCTCACCAACATTATCAATGGAATATTCTTCTCCCAGATCAAATTCTGGTCCAGAGAGTAAAGGTATAGTAACACAAAGTTAGAACTAACACTCTAAATTGCTCTGTAGAAAAATCCTTATCTATTTGGGGCTTAGAGGTAATGCTTTTCTGAGATGTCTGCATAGTATACCACATCAGCATATGATGTAATTATCATCAAGGCGTCAATAACTCATTTTTAAAATCCTGGAAGAAAATCTAAAAAGATTGTCTGATAAATTTATTTTACCAGTCACAAAGAATGACAACTTTAGGCATCATCCAGGGAAAGATAATGGAATGTAAAGCATTAAACATCAGGGATAATGAAGTAGAAACCAGAAACCTATTTGTCTTTTCCTTTTAAATGGTTTGATAGTCAAGGAAGGGAATATTGTTAGGTCCTACAGATATGTGATAGTGTCTTGTTTTCCAAAGGAATCCCAAGGACTGTTGAAGACTATGTAGGTTTGTTTTCATTAGCTGAAGAAAAGATAAGTTTTGAATGAAAAAAAAAATGGTGGAATACCATGAAGAGTGGAGAAATATTTAACAAATGATCCTTGACTCTCTATGTCACATGGTTAAGAGGAAAGGAAATGCCTTTAGCAAGATCCTGAAAGTCAAAAGCAAACTCCAAATGCTATCTTCTTTTATGAAGCCTTCCCTGATATCTGTTCAGCTGGAAATGAAATCTTCAATTCCCCCCCCCCAAAAAAAAGGAACTTTGTGTATGTTTTATGTTCTTTGAGGATTTTTAATTGTTATTACGTGTGATAAATAACATTGTATGTTAAATATTGAAATCAGATGACATAGGATGAAGACTTGCTCTGGTGCAAACAAGTTATTTGACCACAGACAAATCTTATAACTTCTCAGTGCCCCCACTAAGCTAAGATAGAAATTGCAAAGAAGTTGCTGATCTGTATCAGTGAAGGGAGTTTACTTACTCAGAATTTAAACTACATAGCTTGGAATTCAAGGCTCCCTATAATCTGCTTCCAAATTACCTTCTTCCCATTATTCCCCTACATCAATGTCAAATATAGCAAAACTTGTTTATTCACCACTTTCTTTATATATCTTATGTTTTCTTGCTTCTGCACTTTTGTTCACACACTGTGTCCTCCCTGTTAATCTATATAGCCTATTTATCCATTGAAGTCCATTTCAAATCCTGCTCTGTTAACCTCTTTTTTCTTTTCTTTTCTTTTCTTTTCTTTTCTTTTCTTTTCTTTTCTTTTCTTTTCTTTTCTTTTCTTTTCTTTTCTTTTCTTTTCTTTTCTTTTCTTTTCTTTTCTTTTCTTTTCTCTTCTTTTCTTTTCTTTTCTTTTCTTTTCTTTTCTTTTCTTTTTTTTTTTTGGCCAGGCAATGAGGGTGATTTTGCCTAGGCTCACACAGTTACTAAGTGTGAAGTGTCTGAGACCAGATTTGATCTCAGTCCTCCTGACTCCAGAGGCAGTGCTCTATCCATTGTGCTGCTCTACCCATTGTGAAATCTAGCTGCATCTCTTTTTCTTCTTGCAATTCTGTCATATTGCATTTGATAACCATTTGTTAAATGGGATTGAACTGAACTGAGCTCTTGTGACACTGAGCAATGGGTCAAACTGTTTCCCTCTTTTTTTCCAAGTAGTGATGCATCAGTTATATTTTTGTATTCTATTCATAGCATGGGAATGCCATAGAATATGAAGCTAAAATATTTCCTTCAAATATTATTATTATATAAGAAATGATGAGCAGGCTGATTTCGGAAGGACCTGGAACGACTTATATAAACTGATGCTAAATGAAATGAGTAGAACCAAGAGAATAGCAACAAGATTATTTGATGGACTTGGCTCTTTTCAACAATGAGGTGATTCAGGCCAGTTCCAGTAAATTTGTGATGGAGAGAGCTTTCTGAATCCAGAAAGATAACTATGGGGACTGAATGTGGATCGCAACAGTATTTTCATTTTTGTTGTTGTTGTTGTTTATTTGATTGCTTTTTTCTTTCTCCATATCCCCCCTTTTGATTTGATTTTTTCTTTTGAAGCATGATAAATGTGGAAATATGCTTAGAAGAACTGCATATTTAATCTATACCGGTTTACTTACTGTCTAAGGGAAGGAGATGGGGAGGAAGGAAAAATTAGAACACAAAGTTTTGCAAGGATGAATATTGAAAACTCTCTTGTGTATGTATTTTGGACAATAAAACAAATAAAATATATCCTTCATATTATAGCTCGTAGTCTTGCAACATCTTCAGAGATGACTCTCTACATGGAGGTGTTTCAGAGTTTATACTTTGGGCAAGGGGGCAAGAAGGGAAGGATGGTGAGAAAAGGACCTTTGCATATAGTCTTTGCATTATATTGCAGTTTAGATGAACATAATGGGCAGTTACGAACCCTTTTGTAGCACAAGAAGGCATGTCTAAGGAGCTCATAGAATCATAGAGTTTGAGATTTAGAGAGGACCTTAGAGATTCAAGGCCTTAATTTCAGAGAAATTAAGAAATTAGAAAATGAAAAATATCAGTGACTTGCCAAAGTCACTCAAGTAGCAAACCAACTTGAATAATGCCAACACATCAGTGATTAAATAGTAGCTATTGGCAGAAGAAAGGGCTGAAATAGAGACTGAGGGATGAAAAGAGAATTAGCTCTTTGCCTTCTTGATGATTATTTTTTTGCATCATCACATAAAATAATGCCTAATTTTGATTTGGGCAAAACTGAAGTTGAATTTGAAATTGTAAATTTGAGCTTGAATGGCCCTTAGAAAACTTCTAAGAAAACATTTCCTCATTATCCACATGAGGCAAAGAATGGTAATTATTCAAGGTTATATAGAGTTAGTAGCAGAACTGAGTTAGGGATGAGTTAGAGTGAGTAGTTAGATGGCACAGTTAGTAAGGTCTTGGGCTTACACTCAGTAGGACTCATTTTCCTGAGTTCAAATCCAGCCTCAGACATTTGGTAGGCAAACCTGTTTGCCTCAGTATTTTTTTATCTGTAAAATGAGCTGGAGAAGGAATTTCCAAATCTCTCCAGTATCTTTGTTAACAAATGATGTCACAAAGAGTTACACCTGACTGAAAAACAACAATAACAAACAGACTTAAGGTTAGACTAGAGTCCAATGTAGGGTTAACCTAATCTAATCTAGAACCTCAATTAGCTTCTAGAGCTTTTGGTTCTTGGTGTCCACTAAACTCCCAGTTCAGTACCTTCTCTCTTACATCCTGTGATTCAACATTAATTCAAATAAAGAATATGTACTAACTTACCTATTGATTATTAAAGATTGGACAACTTTTCAAGTGAAAGATGTAATGATGATGTGATTCTAGGTCAGGAGTAAAGTGTAGCATGCCCAGATACGTACAACTTGACTAAATCCTAATGAAGGTAGTGAGAAAAGGTATGCTTACTTTGACAAACTGCTTATGAGGAGTGATTTTAAAAATGAAAGAGATATGTGCAGGAGTGACGGGGAGGATATTTTTTTAATTGTCTACATTCAATATCAATATTATTCAACTCAATGACTCCTGGCATCTGCCAAGAATCAGGGAACTCATTCTTTAGAGACAGTTAAAAAGTAGGCTAGACAAGGATACCCAAACAGAGAAGTGAATTATGCAACATGGATTATTCAGTATATATTTTTGAGACACATCAGCTATGTAAATAAGCACTTGTCAATGTGTCTGTTATCTAAAAGAAATGAGGCTAGGACTAATCACTTATCTCTTTCCTTTTGGCATAGTTTCCTGGGAATCTGTATTTATATAGAAACTTAGTACATTTGCTATAAGTAGATTCTGGTGTTCTACGAATATAGTGATTTGGGGATCATTAATGAAAGATAGACTAGTAGAGGGAGGAAAAATCAATAGTAAGTGTGAGAGACTCGATATAAATTCTGATGGTTCCCTGTTAAATACTTTATGTTGGTATAATAATTATCAAAAATTTTAATTTTGTTTGTCAGGAATTGGCTTCTAATATCCTTTACAGATGCAGCTCTTCACTGACTCTGAAATTTATAGTTTTAGAGAATCTCCTTCCAACTGTGAAGTTAAATGACTTGTTCAGGATCATACAACCAAGAGGCATCTCTGGTGAGACTTGAACATAGGTCTGTCTGACACTAAGGAAAGCATTTATTAAGTGCTTACCATGTTACTAAATGCTTTACAAATATTATCTTATTTGATCCTTGTTACAACCTTGGGAGGAAAGTACCATTATCTCCACTTAAATTTGAGGAAATTGAGGCAGGCAGAAGTTATGCATATTGCCCAAAGTCACATAGTTTTTGCGTATTGGAGGCCACATGCAGATAAAAGTCTTCCTGACTCCAGACCAAGCCCTCTGTTTTGTTTGTCCTCTGTTTTCAAAGAGGACCACAACATCAGAGGGGTGATGCCACAGATGCAAGTGAATTGGATTTAAGTGAGGGAGTACTGTGCAAAGTCACCAGCCTCACTTTCTCCTCCAGGGCCAACTGGGTTGAGTGGCAGAGGATGACTGGACAAAAAGGGAAACTTTGGCCTTTTTAAGCTAAGATCTTCTCAGTTTTTGAGACTGCACCCATTCAGTGATTAAGGGTAGGTAACAATTGAGGCAAGAATCTCTTTAACTTAGTCCAAAAAATAAAAATAAATAAACAAGTGAATGAATGAATCTGGGAGGGCAAGATTCTCAGGGTTTCTGGTCAAAACAAATATAACTGTATTTATATTCAATCTGAGTCAAGGGAGTCGGGAGTCGGGAATTTAGGGTAGAGTCGGGAGTTGGGTTAGAGTTCAAATGGAGCTTGGCCAAGGACCTATTGGTGCCCACTGCACCACCATCTGCCATACTGAGTTCAGCTCCCTCTCCACTATTCACGGCAACCCACTGAAATAAAGTAACAAACCTATTTTTACACATGGTAGGTGTAGCAAGAATCATCAGTCTAGAGACTTGAGTTCTGATCCAGTTCGGCTGGTATTATTCTGAACAAGTCATACCACCACCTTGGAACCTCATTTTTCTCCTCAGTAAAAAAAAAAAAAAAAAAAAAAAAAAAAAAAAAAAAAGGTTTGAATTAGATTGGGGTTCTCAATCTATTTTCTGTCACAGGGCCCTAGGCAATCTGGTGAAACCTATGGACCTCAGAATTATGTTAAATATTTGAACAAAATGCTAAATTTATATCAATTTCATTTAAATAATTTAATTGATTGTTAAATTTCATTAGAAAATAGTGGAAAAGGGCCATATTTTTTTCCTTTCCAAATTTATAGACCCCTTGCAATTTATCTGGGAACCCCTGGAATAGATGATCTCTATTTGTACTTGAACATTATAGAATTCTGTCATGTATACAATTAACCTCTGGGCAGGAAATGAAACAATATATTCATAAAACTACCTGTCTACTTGCAGAGAATGTGAATGAGAAAGCACCTAAGAGCAATGAAAAAATAGGGAAAATAAGGAGAGAAAAAGTTAAGTGATATAAGACTCTGAAGATAACATTCATCACTGTCCCCTTCTTATTTCATACTCCAGATCCCACAGGGCAGACACAAGTCCTCATTTTATACCCTGTGACATCCACACCCTCCCCCAAGAATGGTACTACAGGGAGGCTCTGAATAAAGGCATGAGACTGAAAAGAAAATGACAGAGCCTGATGGAGTTTACATACAGTGAAATAGACAGGATGTGAAATATACAAGTCTATAAGCAAAGATTCTCCACGTCTGTGAGAATTAGTCTAGCTAGCAGGTGGAGTATTGACTGCTGGGCAGAGCACCACAGCTATAAAACAGACCACTGAGCTAGGCAATAAAAAAAGGAGAGAGAGTAAGAGTGCTAATGTCTTGTTTACGTGCCCTTTACAACATCTTTGCGATGGTCTGCAGTCCCAGAGCTAGCTTTAGCTCATATGCTTTTCTGATTAAGGCAATACATACCAGAGCAATCTAATATTAATGGGCAATTTAGAAGGAAAGAAAGAAAGAATGGAGGCGATCTTTACCAACAATGTAACTAAATAATGACAGAACACAAAGATGCAAGTTTAATTCTTTATTAAATACATGCTATATTGTAACTCCTTAAAACATTTGTAACTCATTTTAAATATCCAATTCTACTATCCTGTGATTAGTGGTACTAATCCTTGTTTACAGCACAACCCTTTGAGAATAAGATTATTTTTCCCAGTGTATAGTTATAAGTGGTGACAAGTTTCATTATAACAATCACAGATCTGCAAAAAAACATGAATGAAAAATGAAGCCTTAAATATCCAATATGAGGAAGGGCTTTATTTAAAATGAAATATAATGCTTAATGGATGAAATGCTTCTATGAATACTATCAAGAATTTTAAAAAATACCACATTTCATCAAGAACTAGACTAACCTCAGACAGTTTGTTTTTATTTATCATTGTAGAATCGGGATAATTTAGAGAGGTCTGGATATAAGGTATTAATTTATCCAAATGATATTATTCTATATTCCACATTCTTCTCCACAAGGAAGAGAAAGATTTCAGTACTGACAGACTTCTCTGAGGAAAGGTTTGTATCCTAATGCCATGGTCATTCCCTAGGCACTAATATATTATAACATCCCATCTGCCAGTCTGATTCTGCTTTTATAAATATGTGGACTGGTTATAGGTGATTCATTTGTGTGTCTTTGATTTCTTTCTTTATGCAAAGATTGAATTTAAAGACAGAAAGTTAGTTTGAGATAAATTAGTTATACACATAGAATCCAATACCTACTTTAATTTCTGGGAGGGCTTGCTTCCCTTGGGGCAAAAAAATACTGGATTGATCATCACAGGACTTGGGTAATAATAGTTGCTTTGACACTTATCAATATGATGTTGGATAAATCACCATGTCCCTGGGCTTCAGATTCCTCACTTGAACAATGAGGTGACTACTAAGGTCATTCCATATATGATAGTACAATCTCTTTTCATTTTTTTTTATACCATAAGCCTTTTTTATTTTATATAAAACATGATGATGGGTATTACTGAAAGAAATATAAACAATGCCTTTAATTCAGAGGAGTTTATAGTTTTAAAAGATCAATCTTAAAATAAGCTATTATATGGTAAGTGTAAAATGATGAGTTGGTAACTCATCAATCAACAAGTGTTTATTATATGCCTACTATGTGATAGACACTGTGCTAAAGATAGCAGTATAGAAGTATAAAAAGGAAACATTCTCTACTTTCAATAAGTTTAAGAGTTCTTTACTTTTAAGAGAACTGATTTAAGTCTAGAAAAGACCCTAGAGAGCCTCTAATCATACCCCCTGGATTTACTGAACTGAGACTCAGAGAAGTTACTCAACTTGTCCAATGTCAAACAAGTAGCAAGTAATGGAATACCCTGAATCAAAATCCATCGTCTTTTCAGCTGTACCAATACCACTCTGTCTTTTACTGAATCTTCCTGACTGGTCTACGAATAATTCAAAGAGGGATCTGGGATTTGTTTAGCTTTGAAGAGTGGGTAAAGTTTAATCTTAGTGAATTTGGAGAAAGGTATTCTAGTTTGGGGGAATGAACTAAGCAAAGGAGAATAAAAATGCTTGACATTTTAGAGAATAAATGAGCAGATCATTTTGGTGAGAGTAGGTTGATGGCAATAATAGTAATACTGATTTAGCCCTTTAAGATTTGCAAATAAATTTGCATATTTATCAGATTAATTCCTGTAAAGTAAATGTTATTATTTATTCCCATTTTACACTTAAGGAAACTGAGATTGGAAGAAGTTGAATGACCTTCCCAGGGTCATATTGTAGGTACCTGAGATAATAAGTGCATATATTCTTTAGTATAGCAATCTTTACTTTGTGCACTGCTTCCTATCATAAATACAATGCTACAGTTGAGCAAACAAAGTAGGGTTTGGGTCAGCTAGATACTGCAGTAGCTAGAGCATTGCCCCTAGAGTCAGGAGAAACTGAGTTCAAATGTGGCCCCAGACATTTTACACTTCCTAGCTGTATGACTTTGGGCAAGTCACTGCCCCCCCCAAAAGAGTAGGGGTTAGTCATGGTTGATAGTTACTCCCCCTCCCCCCCAGAAAGTATTTGATTTAGTGTTTCCTTGAATTTAATTTCCCACAGTCAGTTAACAGCTATTATTTCAGTACTAACCACTAGTGACAGGGTATGAAACTGTATTCCCTTTAATCTGTAAAATTATCACTCTGAAATTGTGTCCCCTTATGATCTGTAAAAGAAGAGAGATCAGGGTTTCCCAGGCTCCAAAGAGTCTAGAAAGAAGCCACATCCTCCCAGATTGAGATAAGCAGTATGATTCAAGGGCAAATGAACTCCCACTGATCTTTATTTATTTTATTTGTTTAATAGCTTTTATTTACCAGATATATGCATGGGTAATTTTACAACTTGACAATTGCCAAACCTTTTGTTCTAAATTTTCCCCTCCTTCCCCCCACCCATGGCAGGTTGACCAATACATGTTCAATATATTAAAGTATAAATTAAATACAATATATGTATACATGACCAGACAGTTGTTTTGCTGTCCAAAAAGTATCAAACTTTGAAATAGTGTACAATTAGCCTGTGAAGGAAATCCAAAATGCAGGCAGACAAAATTAGAGGGATTGGGAATTCTATGTAGTGGTTCATAGTCATCTCCCAGAGTTCTTTTGCTACACCCACGGATCTTTTGGGGAGTTGCATCCTCATTCAGGAAACTCTATTTTCATTCAATTGGTAGATCCTGGTCTGACAATCAGTTCAAACTGCCCCCAGTCTCCCATCAAGATCTGCTCATAAAATAGGTTTCTGTTCACTCATTCTTTGCAGAATGTTCAAAGTAGCATGCTTTGCCTCTTTGGCATACCTGCCAGGACTCTTGCCCACTGTGAAGACATTCTCTTCTCAGTGTTAGCCTCCATTTCCCTAATAGGACTTTGCCACTCAGAAGTCAGTCTTCCTAGCAAAGCTGACTTCTCGTCCAACAATAAACTTCCCTTTTTGCCACTTAAAACTCTTTGGGTTCATGAATTATTTCACGAAGGATCTGCACTGACCAAAAAGGGGATTCCTACAACTGTCTTCAATGTCACTAACCTCATCATTAGGGCTTTGAGGAATTTTTTGATAATGACAATGAATATTTATGTAATACTTGGAAGTTTGCAAAATGTTTTACATATGTTATCTTACTGTAATATAATAATGATGTGAAGTGATACTATGGGTATTGTTCCTATATAGTAATATCAGTAGATAACAAAACAAAACAAACAACATTGAAGCTCAGTAAGATTAATTGACTTGTCTATGTCTTATAACTTATAAATGTCAAAGAAAGTATTTTAATCAAGAACTTTGCAAATCCAAGTCAGGTACTTGATCAACCAGGCCTTAAAAATTGGGAATAAAAGTCTTGAAAGATATTGTTGGGACTATGTGAAAAGTGTTGACAAGTAATTGCATGCTAGACACTCTTTGAAAATCTAGGGAAAATTTCATTAAAATTAAGGACAAATATAGTTCAATTGGGAAGCCAATGGGTCTTAAAAAATGAAAAGCCTTGGTTGAACCTCTTCAAAGAACATTAGATGTTCCTCAGTGTACTATACTACAAAGATTTGGGAACCAATCACGAAATCTTTCTCCTGTGTATGATTCAATATTTTCACTTTAATGGCTATTAATTAGTTATACATAGCATATATTCCATATTAAAAAAAAACAAAAACAAAAACAAAAAACTATGCCTACAAAGCTTTTAGAATAGCATTGTATGTTTCTGAATGGTGATTTATCATGAAAGTCCATTGTGAAAGAGAATGTTCAGAGACAAATATGGCTTCTTTGATCTATAGTTGATAGAGACTAGACCAGTTATGACTCAACCTTGAGGTCTGGGGCTCTGCTATGGAGTTTTTCTATGCTGGCATGAAGTTGGGGTGCTGCAAATCTGCTTTAGAATGAAATTACATGGAATCAAGGGAGTTTAGGAATGACTTTTTTATATGAGATATATATCCTCCAAATTTAACTTTTTTTTTGTTGTTTTAAAGCCTATTTCTTCCACAATAATTTCCCAGATTGACTATATTTTAATTATCTTTCTCAAGATGAGTATCTCCCAAATGTGCACATACAGACTATACTATACAACCTTGCAAACTATCTCATCCTTGAATTCTTTTTTTTTTCTTTACAGACACACACACACACACACACACACACACGTGTGTGTGTGTGTGTGTGTGTGTGTGTGTGTGTGTGTGTGTGTGGCTTGTCTCCCTCAGTAAATGCTAAGCTCCGAGGGCAGGAACACAAACATCTATAAACACTAATGTAGAACTTATTATGTTTTTAGGAAATAAAAGGTGTTTAATAAATCTTTATTGAATGAATAAGGTTAGATTTGATTTAACCAGGATTGTCTGGTGACAATCCTGAGTTTTCACAGTATAATATCCTAAGAAACAAATAAATCCTGAGAACAGTGTTCTTCTGGGATAAAGAGCTCTTTCAGAAGAATGCAATCTGGGGCAAAGAGTTTCCCAAGGTAGAAAAGGTTACCACTGAGGGGGAAAAAAAGAAAACCAGGTAAATCAAATTGATTTGAGATTTCGTTCTACAAGAAAATTTTATTCTATGCATCTATTTCTACCATGCTACATCAACACAGAGTTTATTTCATAGGGAGAATGAAATGGGTTAAAGAGAAAAATTCAGAGATCCAAAGTTTGGTCTGGTTCTGCTCCGTTGTAGACAATATGGGATAGTGGGCAAGGAGCTGGCCAATGGGGGAAAAAGATCTGTTTTTGAGTCCTGCCTCCTGTCTATATTTGCTATGTCACTCTGGACAAATCACTTAACCTCTCTCTGTGCCCTAGGCAATTTTCCATATCAATTAAACCATAGTTCCAGTCTGCGGCTTGGGAAAAGCCACTTTATGTCTCCATATCTCAGTGTCTTCATCTGTAGAATGAGGGGATTGGCTTTGAAAGACATTCTCTAAGGTTTTGTCTAGCTTTCATGGTTTATGATTCTAAGTTGGCAAAGGGACATGACCAACAGTTTTCATTAGTAGGGAAATTGCCAGATCTTTCTTATAAGGGTTAAGAAGGGGATGGTAATTTCTCTTTCCCACTTCCTCCTAGAGTTTTGGTGCAAAAAAAGAAAAAAAATCTGAGTTTACTCTTCTTGCTTCTTTCCTCTTTTCTCAGTATTCTATGCTTTGTCTCTTTTACATGATATTTTTTAAAAAGTCCATCCATCTTTCCTTCACAAATGGGTGGCAATATAATATGAGGGTTAAACAGATGAGTATTTTGATCTTGTGACCTAAGTATGGACTCTTTTTTAGTGTGATTAAGATTGGAAAAATTGAATTTGATATTAATTATCTTCTACTTAATGCTAGGTTAAAAAAAATCCAAAAAAACATTGCTAGTTTTTATGGTTTCTTTCCAAAAACTCATTCCTTTATTATTCTAAGGTCACAGTTTTAGTTATTGGTTTTTTTCTTTGGTTACTGTAATTTTTCAGTTGTTAGCCTGTCACTCTCTTACATATTTCCTTTTCTGCTTTTCCCAACTTTATATTCAGTACTCTTGTATTCCATCTTTTCCTCCCCAATGACCCCACATGGCTGCCTTCAACGGCATTATCCTCTTATAAATGTGCTGACTTAACTTATTTTAATTTCTATGAATTTTCCCTATAGTAATTTTATCCCTTCTTCTTCTTTCCCCCCCAAAAAACCTCCTCATTTGTCTTATTTTAAAAGATGTATCCACAACTCAGCCTTGCAGCTCTGTCTTTGCTTCCACCTACACACTGGCCTGCTTCCTTTGGTCCTTCCAGTCAGTCCCAGCTGCTCCTTTAAGTCTTTCACCCACTCAGCTTTTGGCATCTTCTAGGGTGCCATCCCCTTCATTTTAGAACATCCTTCCAATCAATGTGCATTGAACCACCTCCTTTTCTTCTAAGAGAAATACAATCTCTAAAAGCCCATCTGTTTCAAAAAGCCTTCCAGCTTCCAGTGATGACCCACTCCCCTCAATAAGCACCCTATTAGCTCTTCAAAAATAGCAATAATAAAAGTATTTTTAAAGAGACAGATTAAGATATAAGGGTTTAAGCTAATGTCTTTATATGGCACCCTAACTATATTCAGGATAAATAGGCAGAGAGATACAGTACAAAAAGATCTGAATTTGTGCTCAGAGGATCGGTGCACCCACGACTTACTAACTGTGTGACTCTGGGCAATCTATTTAAATTCTCTAGGTCTCAGTTTCTTCACTTGTAAAACTGAGGTGATATAATGAATATAGTAATGGACCTGGAATCCTGAGGACCTAGATTAAAATTCACCTTCAGATATATATTATCTCTGTGACCTAGGGGGTAAATTTTAACCTTCCAGCCTCAGTCTCTTTATCTATAAAATTAAGATGATAACAACATCACAAGATTATTGGGAGCTTGTAATAAGATAACATTTTAAAAGCACTTTGTAAATCTAAAACAGTCTTTACATATTCAATTTTATCATTATTATTATGGTTAAAAGAAGGATTTCTTTTAACCACCCATTGCAACATTGCATTCAGTTATTTTAAGAATGAATTTTAAGAATGATTTTTATATGGATCTGGAAGATGGTGTAGATTCTGGGAATAATGTTTTCCATGGAATTGTTGGAAGAACCCAAAATATTCAGTTTATCTTTGAGGGGGAAAAGAAAACAGCCCATTCAAAAGTCTGAATTTCATGTTTCCGAGCAAATTAGATTCTTGGTTTTTATTTTAACCATGCCATATCAACACAGAGCTTGATTCACTAAAACAATAAAATGAGAAAAAGAGTAGAATTCAGAGAACCAAGGTTCTACTTTAAGATATTTCAGAGGTAGCATGAGATAGTGGAGAGAGAGCTGGCCGAGGAACCCTGGTAGAGGACAGAAAAATTTGGGAGACCAGAGACAGGCAGAATACTTCTCAAGTTTTTGAAATAAAATATTGTGAGAGGAGGATTTATCTTATTTTGTGTTGTTAGAATTCAAAATGAGGCATATTCTTGGTTCAATATACAAACAAAAGGCAATGCCATGTTACCAATGGGGAACTCAGAAAAATGGGCATGAAAATGCTTTCAAGGAATTGTCTAATAGTGAGAAGATGGGTTGATCAATTGTCTGGGATGGCATATAAACAGTCAGAGAACTCTGATGGCACCTTGATGATGTGAAGAGAAAAGTGAAGAATACCCTCAGTACAAAGAGTAGACTTGCTGCGATGAAATTATGGGGAAATTGAAAAGGTTAGGCAGGCATGTGATAGGTTGTAAGCTACACCACTGTAGGGAATTTTGGAATCCATGAAATGACAGAGCCACTGAAACATTTAAGCCTGAAGGAAAATTTTCAAACAATTTCAGATATGCAAAAATGGATCATAGGTTTAAAGCTAAAATGGACTTCAGAGGTCAAGAGCTGCCTGGTGAGGTAGTAAGCTCCCCCTCTGTGTTTAAACAGAGATTGGATGAATACCTGTCAGGATGGTTGTAGAGCTTTGCTAAATTGGATGGGATGCTGATTAATAGAACACATGACAACTAATCTACCATGATCCTAAATTGAAGTGAAAAAATGAGAATAATCCTTGAAGATTTTTAGTGACATTACCAAGAAGCAAGATGGAATAATGGATACAGTGCTAAATTTAATACCAAAAGAAAACTGGGATCAAATCCTACCTTTGTACATTACTAGGGAGAATGTTATTGGAATTTTCTAAGCCTCAATTCCCTTATCCATAAAAGAGAATAAAAATAGTTATGTGATCTAATAGTGTTGATTTGAGGTTCAAATTAGATAAAATATAGAAAATATATTGCAAATTTTAAAGTGCCATGTAAACATATTATTATTATTATTATTACTTCTAAATAATGGGATAACATAATGTAAAATAAATAGAACATGGAAGTCAGTTACAGCCTTGCCATTTATCTAATTATATTCTCTAGAACAATTCCTCACAACACTTTGTGCCTCAGTTCCCTCATCTGTAAGACCAGTGTGTTAGATTAGTTTTCTTTTTGTTCTAAAAAATCTATTATTCTAGTTAAAGAAGACAAGTAAAACTTAATTAATTGCTCTGCATTATAGCAGGACTGATTCATTCAACAAGTCACATTTGGTTATGATGCTTCTTATATCCATGAATAATTCTATATTATATTGCAAAGGAAATAAACTCTATATAAAAAATGACAATTAAGAAATTGAGAAGGGAGATACTATTTCATTTGGAGCTAAAATAATCTTTCTTTTAGTGATGAGATGTTCATTTGCTTTCTATTTGAAACTATTTTAATCGATTTTGGGAAGTGATGCTTTAAACAATAATTTTTTATCTGAAATGGTAGATCAGTTGTTGATTAATTAGTCCCAATTAAAAGATCCCTTTCTCTCCTAGTATAATCAGGCTTCAGGTCAATTGAACTATGCATATCCAGGTGAATGACTCCTAGTCACAATGAATCCAGGTGGAATAAACTGGATTAGAGGAGCCACAGGTTTACAGTAGTCACATATCTCCTTAACAATATAGGAACATGTTGTCTTTTGAAACATATATCATTTTTTTAAACCTTTGCATTTTCTCTTTACTCACACCTAAATAGAGCACTTCTGCTAAGGTAGGGAAAATGAATGCCAACTTCAGCTCAATTCAGTTAGTTGTGCTGAAGGCTAAAATTACAGGAACAGCATGAAGAAAGAATTGACAGCTGGAGTGCAGAGGCCTATGAAGCCTCTCTTCGGGGACTCTGTGATTGCTCCTAATGGCATTTTCGAAAAAAACAGGTCCTGTTAATTTTCAAGATATTTTTAAGCACTCGATTACTTTTAAAACAATCAGCACCATTATGAATTCCCAGAAGGTTCTGAATTAAGAAATGAATACCTCTATTTCATAACATTTTACAAAACACTATCTATGTACAATAAATATCAAAACCACCAAGGGTCTGTGTAATGCAATGAAAGAATTGAAAAAAATGAAACAAAAAGATGATTAGATGATTAATCACAATTATGTTTTTCAAGTGATTTTAAAAGCTAAATGTGACTCCCATGCTTGTTTTATCTCTTCTCTCTTCGTCTTTCCTGACCTTATTCTAGAGCAACTGGGGCACTGACCCTGAGTATCTAAATTTAGAGAGAAAACAATCCTTTTTTAAAACTTTAGAAACAATAGATTTTAACAACTTGTATATAAGAATAATTAGTTAAAAATATGAGTCCAGTTTCTTTCCATGTTGTCTCTTTCTCTATTCACTGAATGTCCATTAGCCAATGCTTCTCAAGAAGTAGGATCCCAGTGTCCTGGGTTTGTCTTCCTTTCTCCTCAAGTGAATTACCCCCAGAGGCTAAAATTGCTAGTTAAGGTTCTTTCTAGTCCCCAAACACATGTAAAGAACAAAATAACCTAGAGAAGTAGTGTGGAGTAATATTATCATAGCTAACCTTGGAGCTAGAAAGGCCTGTGTTCAACTCCTTTCTCTGAAACAAAATGCCTGTGTTATTTCAGTGTTCTAGATTACTCTTTAAAATTATAAGTTGCTAGAAAATGTGTTCCCCTGGTAATTTTCTATACAAGTGAAATAATAGGTCTAGTTCTTTTTCCTTAATATCAACTGTTTTAGAGAAATAAAGCACTAACAATGTCTTATTAGAAGACCAAACTTTTAAAGATAGTTAAAAATTATATTGTTAAGACAGCAATGTAATAAAGTATAATTATATACAGTTATATCATTTAAAATGTTATCTCAGTTGTAGTGAAAATGTATATATACACACATTCAAATTATATATAACATACATATGTCATCATGGTTAAATATAACTTGATTGTAATTGTTATAATATGTTTCACTGAGAACTATTTTCAGAGTTCAAAATGTATTAGTTTGCTTTGTTTTTCTCACTCAGCATCCAAACTTTGTTACATTTTGTTCTGCGGTCAGTACTGGATATTTCATTGCTGTGATGCCCATTTCCATACCATTATTATCTATTATATAAAACAGAATCTGACTGTCCTGAATTCAGAAAAGAATCTTCCCCCAAATGCTCACCACAAGGATGATGGTCATAGCAGAACTCAAGTTTATGATTAAAAAAGAATCTTTTTCTAAGTAATGCTTTTGTCCCTAGAATTTCCTTTTCATCCTGTTATATAACTCAGTGAATTTTAGGATGTATGATGAAACCTACCCTTATGAGAGTGGTAGTGCATTATTTTCCTACAGGATATTTTTAATAAGTAAAAGAAAATGTCATAGGGTGTGTCTAAAAGAAAACAAACCATCTGGTCAATGAAGTCATTTTTTAGGATCATAGGATCATAGGTTTAAAATGAAAGGGTCCTTCAAGAGCTTTTGGCCCAAATCTTTCATTTTATAGATGAGAAAACTGAGAAACAGAGAAATTAAGTGAGTTATATAAGATTATGCAAGTAGTAATTGACAAGAATTTGTCTTCTAACTCAAGTCTTCTAACATCAAATACAGCATTCTTTAGTGGAAGGCAAAATGAACCCAAGACTATAAACATATATTAGGAACCAACTATATGCAAGTTATGTTGTTCTTTTGGGGTTATACAAGAAAAATATATGGAACTATCTTGATGTTATGTAGAAACATATGAAGATAATAATAAGTGTCCAGTGTCATCTTAGTATCCCAAGATAAATTATTGAAATCAAGACTAGAAATGGATCTAAGTCAAAGAAGAGTTTACTCACTGGGAATATATAGATTTCCCAGATCTTCCAGATTCATGGAAATGACAAACCTAGACTAATAAAGCCTGCATTTTTAGTTGTTAAGAGTGGGAAAATCTATCAATAATTATACTAAGGAAATTTCTTTTTTTTTTTTTAAAGTGAAGAATAAGGATAATAATAATTTTTCTTTTTTTTAAAGTGAAGAATAAGGATAATATCTACATATGTACAACACAATATTTATATGGATATATATACACATAAATGTCACATAGGTATAAGTGTATATGTGCATACATATATACATGCATTTTTTTCATTAAAGGCTATGCTATTATTTGTATGAGCAACTCCCCTGTGTAAAGCTTTTCTCCCATTTATGGTCTCAGATTGCTCTGTAAATACTACAGGAGTAAGGGAACTTGCTTGTGGCTATCCAGCTAGTATATCAGAGGAATGACTCCAATCCAGGCCTATTGGATTCCAAGGCCAGATCTATCCACTATCCACTCTCAGAACAACATTTGTGCTGAAAGTGTGTATGCTCTCTGTTCAGAGAGTTCCTTCTGAAACCATTTCACGGAAGACACTTCATGATTTACTTTTATCTGATTTCTCTTAAACAGTAGAATTGACTCAACCTAAAATTAGAGCTGACAATTCCAGAGTTTTATTTCCAAATAGAGACTTGGAATGCTTTATACCAGTCTAGTTGAGTCTGTATTTGCTTCTTACATTTAATTCTCTCACCTATACATTTTCTCTGCCTTGTTTGTTTGTTTGTTATTAACTAGACTCAAATGGAATATCAAACAATATATCATAATTTCAATAAAAATTAAATGCCCACTATGTGAAGGGCACTATGCCAGGTGCTAGAGGAATTGTGTCCTCTTAGAGATTAAAATCTTGTAATGTTTTTTCCAAAACATGGATCTCATTTCCAATAAAAATACACCATAGATTTCTTAGGCATGCATTGAAGAAATATTTTTCCATGTTAATAAGTGGTAACCAGGAACTTAGAGAGGACATGGAATAACAGGTGACATCTTAATTCCCCACAAGGCAGGATTATTTTCTGGCATTCACACATTATTCAGCTTCCTTTCTGACTTTATTTTTTTCAAAACAAAGGAAGCTGGCTTTGGATATTTCTTTTTAACTATTTGAAATTATTCAATAAATCACATATTATATGTTTTGAAGACAGGAACATTATGCTTTCTCCTAGGAGTGATTACCTAGGTTTATTTTGTTTTTGCATTGATTAATAGAGTACAATGATGATGCTCTGTACTTAAAGTATTTTCAGAGGTCTTAGATAAACCTTATAATTCTGTAAGTATCAGATAATGTTGGGACTGCCAGTTGGAAACACTCTCACATCCTCACAGTTAATTTTCCCAAATTCTGGAATCTTGTCACATTTAACTGATCAGTTTCCTTGAGGTATGGGGAAGTATCACAAGCCTGTAGTCTTAGTGAATGGAAGGCTGGGGTCTACTCAGTAAAGGACACAGTGACATCACACAAGATGGTGGGAAGGAAATTAAGATGAATTATCAGAAAGCTAATGATCTGTTAAAGCAGTGTACAAGATCAGGATGTGAAAAATATGGGTAGATGAAGCATCAGTAGGTGTTTGAAGGTAAGTAAGCAGACTAGAATAGAACAAACCAAAAAAAGGCACAGAGAATCACAATAAAAGAGCAGATTTGCCCACATTCAAGTCCAATATATTACTTTAATGGCAAACGTTTGAATTATATTTAATCCAAATAGTGAGAAGCAATACCTGTATCTTACACCATGTCATTAAAATGATTAAATAACAATTGGAAATTTTCTCCTCTTCTTTTTTATTTTAAAAGTTTAAATGCAGAACATGAAGACATGGATACAAGGAAGAATATATGGGTCTGGTACAATGAACATTACCGGCAAGACCTTCTATTTTCAGTTTATTTAGCTTCCAAAGTACTATTCAGACAGGCCTGCTTTTACCAAGTGAATCAATGGGTTTTAATCCCAGATCTGAGACTCACTGCTGGTTACTAAGTTTCTAATTTACACAGAAGAATGAGAATTAAAATGATCAGGTAACAACAAATGGCTTGGGAAGAAATGAGAAACAATTGACAGTATTTTCCTCCATTATACAATCATGGACACAGCTACATTCTTGTCTCTCTCAATACAGTGGAGAGAGAGATAGCCAGAGGAACTGCCTCATTTGATAAACTATTTACTATGATGATTAAAAAAATAACAACAACAAAGTGTGGAGCAGTTGACTTCTCTTTTTTACATGTAAATGTCTCTGCAGATTAATTTTTTTGCTACTACTTAATGAGGCAGATTATTAAACTTGCTTATCAATTTATCAAGCAGTTCCCATGTCTGGTAATCTTTGAGGTGTTTCTTTCTTAAATTATTATCAGTTCATCACTGACAGACGCTGGAGTGATTTGATCATAAGGTTCATGTAATAACTGGTGATCATTTGTAAAATGCAGATTGGTTCATAGTTCCAGAGGCTAGCACACATCCCCAGGCAGGAAAATGAAAGTATGGGTAGTACAGAACCCAGAACCATCAAATTACAGGATTTTTTCTACTTTGGAAGGGATCTTACTCATACCCAGAAATTAAACTGCTACTTACATCCCTAACAAGTGCCCACTCAGATTTTGCTTGAGAAACTCCAGGGAGGAAGACCTTCACTAACTCCCAAGGCTGCCTATTCTACCTTAGGATAGTACAAACTCTTCCAGGTTTACACTGTCATCTTTATGTTAACATAAATAGTATCATAAATACTGCTAACGAATTAATGGATGGACTTTCTTTATGGTCAGCCTTTTCCCTTGTACTGTTAATCTGATTAGATGGGGCTATAATTGTGAGTTTTTTTACTTCAAATAAAGCTATTTGCATATATTTGAAATCTGTTGATAGGCTTAATTATCATACAGATTTTTTTTCTTAAATTATTATTATCACTGCCAATACAGAAGGATAGATAAACTTAGATCCAGGAGGACTTGAATTCAAGGCCTGTTTATGAATTATATGGACTGGGTGATCCTGGGGAGGGAAGTTATAGATGAAAGAAATAAATACTTATGTAGCACCTACTAAGCTCTAGGCATTGCATTAAGCACTTTATAAATGTTATATCATCACAACAATGTTGTTTTAAATACAGGAAATTGAGGATGAAAGAGGTTAAGTGACATAGCTAGTCAATGTCTGAGGTAAGAATTGAACTCAGATTTTCCTGTTTCCAGAACCAATGCTCTATCTACTGCATCAATTAGCTGCCATGGCACCATTTAGTGTATCTTTGGAAAGTTACCAGAGCTTTCATTGACCTGAGACCTCCTTAAGATTATTAATTACCTATGAGTTGCTGATCTATATCAATAAAGGAAGCTTTCTTTTAAAAAATATTTTTAATAAAGGAATTTTTCACACTGATTGATGAACACATTGCTCTGAGGCTCTCCTCTCCCAATTCTTACAAAAAGAGATCAAAGGAAGTAACAAGTAATCGGGGTGATAAGAAAAATGAATTATGGAATTTGAGACTTGGAAGAGAGCTTTGTAATTATATGTTTAACTCCTTGACCTACCTATGGTAAAATTGAGAAAAGCAGCCATTGTGTGCAAGAGCACTGGATTTTGACTGACAGGATCTAGCTTCAAATTCTCTTTTTTTAAAGTACCTATAAGATTTGAGACAAGTTATTTCTTGTAGCTGAACCACCATTTCTTCATCTGTAAAATGACAGGATTAGGTTAGATGAACTCTAAGGTCTCTTCTAGCTTTAAATTATATCATCTCATGGCTATAGAGACTCAACATTTGCTCAAGGTCATAGAGCTAGGTAGTGATAGCATTGCTATTTTAACTTGATTTCCCTGAAATCCAGGATTTCCTCCCACCATTTCACCTGGCTTCTCTAGATTAAGAATGAGCAAAATGACTTTTACAATATGTACCTTTCCCTGAAATGATGTTTTAGAGAAGTAATTGAAAAATCATAAAGAGAACAAATAATAATATGAAATAAAAATAAAACTAATAAAATGAACATGTCAAGCTGTTCAAGATATGGAAATGTGATTAGCTTGAATTATATAGGGTAAATGAAAAACTTTTATTCCAAATGAATCTGAATTTCCTTGACCAAGCCCTAAGGATCTCTGGAATTTAATTCAGGAAGGATTTAGACCAGAAAATGTAAGACCATAAAGAAAAGATCATCTGAATATATCATTTGTCCTACAGTATCAATTATCTATTGGACATTTCCAAATGGGAGTCCTGTGGTGTCTCAAATGGTTCATTTAAAAAAAAAATAGAACTGATATTTTCTTCACCTAACTTTCCTTTCTTCTTAATTTTCCTTTTTTTGCTAAGGATACCATCATCTATCCAGTCACTCATATTCAGAACCTACTATAGTCCATACTATTCATCATTCTTCCCCTTCTTTGTCCCCATCTCCATAATAGATCTTAAAACTGGAGGAAACTGTCTAGGATATCAATATTTAATGAGTTTTGCCTCTGTATTCTTTACTCTTCTAATCCTTCACTCTCCTAATTTGCTAAATATTTTCACGTATGTTCTTTCTCCATGACATCTCTCATATCCATCCTTTTCTCTCTAGATAGTCAGAACTATGATTTTACATGCCTATTACTTCTCACATGGATTATTGAAATAGTCTCCTAATTGGTATTGCTGTATTGAGTATTTTCCCTCCATAATCTACCTTCCAGCCAACTGCCAATTAAAAAACTCTAAAGTGCACCCCTGACCATATCCTTCTACTCAAGTTCCCTATTGTCTCTCTCATAAAATGGGAGCTCCATCATTTGGGATCTTAAACCCTTTACCATCTAACTGGCTCTAAATTATTTTTCTGGATTTACTATACATAATTCCTTTTCATGTGTTCTAGATTCCTGCCAAATTCACCAACATACTATTGGTTGTTTACAACTTCCTTGTAACTTTCATTCTCTGCTCCTTGGTACAAATTATCCCTTATTTCTCCAACAACTTTTCCTAGTCACCTCCTAGAATTCCTCAAACAAACAACCTTCTCCCTTAGAACACCTCCCTTCAAAGCTCAACTCAAGTGTGACTTCCTACACAAGATCTATACTGATCTCCCTGGAAATAAGCTCCTATTTATGTTATTCATATTTTTAATTTTACTTATCTGTATACATGTGTTTTTCTCCAAGAAATGAAATTTCTTTGAGGATAGGACTGTTTTGTGTTTTTTTTGTTTTTGTATCATAGCATCTAGCATGTGCTTGGTACATAGTAGGTACCTAATTAATGCTTGTTAAATGAAGATAAGAGGTGTTGTTGGGAGAAGAGAAGGGAAAGGGAAAGAAAGACAAATTAGTGAAATAAAGGAAGAAATAGGTACAAAAGAGGAAAAGACTAGTAGAAGAGGAATTTTAATACTGAGTGAACATATATATGTTGTAGGAAATGAGAAAGGGGATAATATGAAAAACTGGGAGAAATTCATGAAATTTATCTGGATGGCATTCCTTTTTTTCTTTTCTATTTCTTTTTCAAAGTTTTTTTTATGGCATGGGATTCTGCTTCCTCATAACAATAGCAAGGTCAAGTTTACAAATATCCTTCACTGTCATTTATATCAAAGTATTGAGACTGGTAATCACTTGTAGAGAATGTTATGGGGTGGGGATGAGGTTCCTTTTTTTAAATAGAGTTTGGGTTAAATGGAGTATTGAAATTGTATCTTGTTAGGATCCCCATGACCAGTTAACATAATGAGTAGCCTGTGTAAGGTAATAATAAATAGAAAATAAGAGTCAAGAGTTTAGGGAGGAACATAGAAGCAACTTGCCAAAACTGCCTCCTAAATTAAGGTTACATGCAGAGACTATGTGCTAAATTAAGGGAAGTCATCTAGGTCCCCCCAAATCACCCTTAGTGTGCAAGCTGCAGATAAGCACCAGGCAGGCTTAGTAAACCAGAAATATTATGCTAATAAGGCATCCCTGAGATGGTATTGATAACTTTTTGATGTTATTAATATGCAAAATGCATTTGCATATTAATAACATCAAAAATTATATCAACTCTTAAAGTGGTACAGAGAAGACAGATTTCTTTCACTTGAACCCTATAAGAATGATATCTCAGAAACTTTTTTCTTTCAAATGTTGTTTTTCAGTTGTTTTAGTCATGTCCTATTCTTTATGATCCCATTTGAACTTTTCTCTGCAAAAAATGTTTTAAAAATGGAATGATTTGCCATTTCCTTCTCCAGTTTATTTTACAAATAAGAAAACTAAGGCAAACAGGATTAAGTGATTTGTACAGGATCACAGCTAAGAAGTCTGAGGCCAGATTTGAGCACAGGAATATGAATATTCTTGATTACAGCTCTGACACTCAGTCCACTGTGCCCACATAATATTTCCTCACTTTTCCACCTGCTAACTCAAATATTTTAGACGAGTTCACATGTCTCTTTTAAGTCTTTTCTTTGTCAGGTTTCACATTTTCATTTTCTTCAATCTACAGACTTATCTGATATGGTTTGAATCTCTACCATTTTTCATATCCTTCCCTGAATATGGCTTACTTTTCCAGTGCCCATAGGAAAACATGATACTCCAAATTGGTTACAATAAATTAGATACAGATTGACAAGATAGAATACAGGATTATTCCCTTCTTTATTTGTGTACTATATTTCTATTAATGTTACCGAAACTTGCACATTGCTAACTGATATTAGGACTATAATAATGCACTCTAAATGTTTTCTTCCATACAAGGGCTGCTTTCATCTATAGGATTTAGAAATATAATTAATCTTTGAGGTGATCTAATACTATACTTTCATTCTACAGATAAAGAGATTGAGTCTTAGGGAAATAGAGAATTTCAGTGAGGATATATAGTTCACAATGTATGTGCCAAGTTGATTTTTTAAGCCTCTCTGTGTGACTTTACATTTTCACTATTACATTCATCTCATATACATGCATTCATCACTATACATACATCTCATAATTTCTGTTTATCAAAATCTAGGTACCGAGTAGAGATTTCTAAGACAACATTAAGCATTCTCTGTGGCCCACCTGTTAGCCAATTTCAACTTTCCCAACTATCATAAAGCTACAGGATCTTGTAGGTCATGTTAAAGAGGACACTGAGGACCAGAGAGGAAAAATAATTTGCCCAACAACATGCAGGCAATAAGGAGCAGAATGAGGATGAGAACACAGATCCTCTGACTCCAAAGTAATTTCTCATTTTCCTCATACTGCATACACCATAATATGGTGCTTATTTAATGCCTATGTGGCCAACACTGTCTAACTGTTCTCTTTGCAATATAAACAGAGTATTCACATTTAGATAGAGAATAAATTATGGGCTGTTCTATATTATCCTAAACTCAATATATCATTTTAGGACAGCTTTCATGGCAGGGGGAAAACTGTTATATTGTCTGAATATTACCACTTTTCATTTTTCATAATTTGTTGACTTTGAGGATTGTTTATCATGATAAATGCCCAGAACATTTCATAACACCTTTGGTAATTCAACTTTTATCTAATATAATGAAGTGAAAGAAAAAACCACTAAACCACCGAAACCAGTAGAATATACATTTAAGACTTTGGGTGTAAGAGAAGCTCTTCCTCCTTTTTTTTTTCTTCCTGTAGTGGTCCAAATAAGGGGGCATTAGGAATGATAAAATTAGGAAAAAAGGGGGGTGGGCCTTGGAAGTCATGCAATGAATTTGGCTCCTAAAATCCAAGGAAACTTTTGGTACTACTTGCTGGAAAGACATTAAGATTCTTCAACCTCAATAGGTGAATTGAAGTGTTGCACCTAATTGGGGCTGCTTTATTGACTGAGGCTACCTAATAACTTTCTACTGACTAATATTGTTTACCAAGCCTACATTATTTGGAGTCCCTGTTGGGTGCATCCATTGTCACTGACTCGGGCAGCATGACATATTTTAATTCCTGCTTGCTCTGAAGCTAACTGGCTATTGTAATAAGGAACTTATTATCTAAACATCCAGTCAGATAGATATTTTGATTATTTTCCACTGAGAAAGCACATCTGGTAATGACAGGTAAGTAAAGAGTGTATGCCATTTTAATACAATGTTATTCACTTTAGACTTCAGAAATTTGTCTTTCAGAGAAATACAGCCAAGAGGCTTATTATTTAGATATGGCAAAAATGAGATATTTTTTAAAGGTGAATTTTATATACATATACAATGAGATATACACACATAATGAGACATGTTATCTGGACCATGTTATATGTATGGTTGCAAATTAGGGAACACTACAATCTCCAATAATTTTGTAAGTTCTTTGAGGTAGGGACTATTGCATTTTTATATTTTAATTTCTAGTGAACAGCATATCTGATAAATGTTCAATTGATTGAAGAACTGATGGTAATCCAAGATCACTGTAGGTTCAAATATGCTTCAATATCTTTCAAATGATGAACTAAGCATAAGAATTGGCATGATAAAATATCATCTAGAATATGTATGATCAGAATAGCAAAGAGTCATATAGAGAGAGTCAAGGATGACAACTAAACATCCCAAATGTTATGCTAGTCTTCACAAAAATCTTAAGTCGCCTAAAACAGTTTTTTAAATAACATTATTTGTGTCATAAAACACTTTGGTAAGCTAATGAAGTTTATGAATCCCTCCTCAGAATGGTGTTTTTAAAATGCATTAAATAAAATACTTAATATACAAATATACAAAATACAAAGGAAACCAATTTATACTGAAATACAGTTTGTCAATATCATTGTAAACAGTTCATGGATCTCTAGTTAAAAATTAAGTTCCTAATTGTGACTATTCTTTCTATAAAGTCCATGGGGGAACAAAGAAAATAATTGTGTAGGATAAAAAGTCTGGAATAGCTTGTAATCTACCCTCATCTCATGAGGGAAGATCCACCTAGAAGTATTGAAGTAAGAAATCAGATAATGATTTATACTGTTATAAAACTTTAAGATTTACAAAGAGAATTAGAAAGTGTTTTGTTAAATTAAAATGACTGGTGTCTTAAGACAGATTTTAGATACTAGGGATCTCTTAAACTTAAAGTCAACATACTTTCTCCTATATCACAACTGCATAGTACTGAGAATAGAGGGCTGGGACTGGAGTCAGGAAGACCTGTTTCCAGTTTTGGTCTCAGGCACTTAACTAGTTGTCTGTCCCTGGGCAAAAAAGTTGCCCTTTATGTGACTCAGTTTCCTTAATTGTAAAGTATGGATAATAATAGTACCTAATTCCTAGGGTTGTTGTGGGGTTAAATAAGCATATAACTATCTCTAGGAATGTTCCAGAGGCAGGTGGGAGGCACAGGAGATAGAATTCTAGACCCAGAAGTATGAAGACATGAATTTAAATGTGGCCTTACACACTTGGTACTGTGTGACTATTCAAATTACTTCTGGTAGTAGTTGTGTGACTCATTTTCCTTATCTGTTAAATGGGGATAATCACTGTGTTTATTTTCCATGGATAAAATGGGATCTTTTGTGGTAATAGTGTAGTGCTTTGCTAAGCTTACATAGTGCTAAAGTAGTATATACATACATATATATATATGTATATATATGCATGTGTGTGTGCATACATATACATACATATGCACACACACACGCATATATATATATATATATGTAGAGAGAGAGAGAGACAGAGAGAGACAGACAGAGACAGACAGAGACAGACAGACAGAGAGAGACAGACACACAGAGACAGAGAGACAGAGACAGAGAGAGAGAGAGACAGAGACAGAGATAGAGAGAGAGTCAGAGTTACAGAGAGAGAGACGACAGAGAGAGAGAGATGAGAGAGAGAGAGAGTCGAGAGAGAGAGAGAGAGAGAGAGGTGGGACAGTTAACAGAGTGCTAGGCCTGGAATTAGAAAGATTTGATTTCAAAATCAAGTCTCAGATACTTACTAGCTATGTGACCCTAGATAAGTCTTTTGGCCTCAGTTCTTCAATTGCAAAATAAACTGCAGAAGGAAATGATAAATTATTCTTTCTTTCTTTCTTTTTTTTTTTTGGCCAAGAAAACCCCAAAAGGGTCATGGAAAGTTAGACATGACTAAAATGACTGAACAAAAACAACCATATATAATTATGATCTGAAGCTGCAAAGGACTTTTTGAAAATTTGGATTTACAAAGAATCTACCAAAAAAATGGTAGGGCACATTTCAATAATTAAATAGCACTTTAAAATTTATTAGGTCTTTAGAGGATGTTGAGTTCAATTATTATTTTTAATAGCTTAATAATATGTAATCAAGAAGATACAGAGAATAATGTTAAGCTATAACAATAATCTTTTAGGCTCATAGGGGCATCACAGGACCACAGATTTAGTCCTGAAACTGACCTTAGAGGAAATTGAATTCAATTCAGTCATTTTACAGATGAGGAAACTGAGTTAGAAAGGAATTAACTGCCTTGTCCAATATTATACATCCAGCATATGATGGGAAGTTTTAGAAGAAATATGATTTCATGTCTACTTGAGGTTTGAAATTTTAGGCGCTTTAATGTGAATAGGCTTATTACAGGCAATAAATAAGCAGGGGTGTATCCTATTTGCATATACTGCCTTTTTAATGGATGTGTAATCCTAAAGATCATAGAGAAAGGTGGTACTCCCTTATCTAACTAACCTGTCCCTTCTGCAGTGAAAATGAAGAAGGAGCTGATGTCAGCTAGAACTATCAAATTCTCTAAGGAACCATTGCTCACCTACATCTGGCATAGAAACTGTGCTTGGTTCTGAATGTCATGCCTCAAGAGAATTTAAAGAATGATGAAGTGTTGAGGTTGTATGTAGAGAGGAGGTATACTTTCTATATGAACACAGATGAAAAAATTATTCAGTTTATCCCTCTGGAAAGACAAAGGTTGAGAGTGTATATGGCCCAAGCCAACAAAATCATAAAGGTTAAAGCGAGGGGGAATATATGTTTGTTCACCACATCTCAAGGTGCTAGATCTAATGGATAGGAAAACTTAGAAAAGAGGGTTTTAGGCTGAATAAGGAGGAAGCACCACTTTACACAGCAGGTAGTAATCATAAGGAACTTATTATCATAAGAGATGGCAGAGGTTGATGGCATCAATAAGTTCAAGAAGAGTTTAAACAAATTCACAGAAGATAGATCTATAATGGATTATTAAAGGAAAGCTAGGCACATTTTTGAATAATCCTTAACCTTCTGAAGTTGATAGAATATAGGACAATTTCATCACTAATCACGTACATCCAACAGAAAGAAAGAGAATTATGTGAATTCTAACATTAGGAATTCTCCTACTTATGGGACATTGGGCAGCTTACACGGACAGCATCTCTATTCCTCAGTTTTCTTATCTGCCAAATAAAAGGTTGCTATAAAACCATTTCTCCCCAAATTTCACATTTCTATGCCCATTCATAATCAATCCCCTTGGTACTCTTGTGAGAAGAAGAAAACTGACTCATATAGAACATGGCTTTGACCCACATTTCTTTTTTTTTTCTATGCTAATGAAAAGAGAAAAAATGATGCTTAACTATTTAAAAACAGGCACTAGAGCCATGAATTCTCTGGTATGGAGAACTTTCCTCTACAATTGCCAGTAAACACTTTCTCTGAATTACTGCCAAGAGAACTTAAAGGGATGTATCCAGGGTTACAGAACTAATTTGTTCTAGAGGCAGGATTTGAACTCATAGTTTGCTTTCTGCAAATTATGCTATCCTGTTTCTTCAGCCCTAAGATTAATATTCAGAAAAAGTCACGGGGTATGCATATCATTTGTGTTATTTCCTCTTCTTTGCTCATCCATCAATAGATGCCCCACTAATAGGTATCTTTGAAGTAATGTTTTTATTTTGGTAAGACTTGAAAACTCATTCAAAATTAAAACAAGGAGAAAAAAAATTAGTTTAAGACAAATTACAAGGACCCTGAGAGGTTAAATGATTTTCCTAGGTAATGTAACCAATGTATGCCAGAAGGAGGACTTGACCCCAGCTTTTCCTGGCTTCAGGGTCATTGACAGTATCTCTCATATGAGAGGGTTTATATACAGGAAAAAAGGAGAGTACAGTAGAAAGAGCAATGATTTGGAGTTAGATAACCTGGATTCAAAATCAAGTTGTTCCTTTTACCATCTGTATAAATCATAAAATTGGGTGAGTCATATAATTTCTTTAGGGCTATTTCCTCATCTTGAAAACAATGAGTTTGTGAGTCTGCTATGTGGCCAGTGCATAAATCTCTGACTCTGAGTTCAAATCTAGCCTCAGATACTTAACAGCTATGTTACCTTGGGCAAGTGATTCAACCCCAATTGCCTTTTAAAAAATAAAAAAATAAGAAAAAGAAAGGAGAAAAAAAGAAATAATGAGATTTGGTTAATTCTTCCAAGTCTAGACAGCTGGAACATATTATAGAAAGGGATATTCACAGGATTTTTTAAAAAATCTATTTTAAGAGATACTTAGTGCCCAGTTGTCTTGCTTTTCCTAAGTTCTTCAATAATTTATTTTAGTTTAATTCAGTTGAAATCAGCTAGAAAGAGGAGATTAAATTGGATGATCTCTAAGGTTTTGTTCATCTCTAAATTTAAATATGAAGCAAAAATCTATCAAACATCGATGTATATAAGACTAAGAGAGGATCTGAGGATACAAATATGGAAAATAACTCAATTCTGGCTCTCTTTTATCCCTATCTCATTTACCTGTGTGTCTAGAAGCAGCTAGGTTGTGCAATGGATAGAGTGCCATATCTGGAACAAGAAAGACATTTTCCTGAGTTTGAATCTGACCTCGGACACTTAATAGCTGCAATTTGCTTATCCCTGTTTACTTAGTTTTCTCTTTGTAAAATGAGCTGGAGAAGGAAGTAGCAAACCATTCCAGTATCTTTGCCCAAAAAACAAAACAAATAAAAAAATCCTCTCAAAACCAAAAAATAAAACCCAAATGGGGTCATGAACACTCAGCCATGACTGAATTAGTATCAAGCTTTTGTATATATATACCTTAGCCCCACTTCTTATTAGATTATAAGTTACTTGAGGATAGGGTGTATGGCATTTTTCTCATTTATATCCCTGATGTTTATTATCAGGCTTTGTTCATGATGATGAAAGTAGGTGTTCAATAAAGGTTTGTTGAATTGAGTTTTATTAGGGGGCTGTATAACTTCTCCTGCCTGGAAGAGCAGCATTTTAATTCCTTTCTTTCCTGCAAAGAAAGAACAATTTCAAAGAATATAGACAATCATAGTTTATCTTTCTTTTCCTCTTTTTTTTTTTGGCTTGAAAATAAAATTAATTTGTAGAAGAGGAAAAATAAAGATATACTTTGCAGGAGCTAATTAGGGACCAAATTTACACAGGTCCATCATTTGATTTATTTAAACTGTTTTCAGTTTTTTTTTCTCCACTCTCTCTTTCCCATTCCTCCACCCCCAGTCTAATCCCCTAGCCCTGAAAGTTCTACCAAATTTTAATTTGCAACATTTATTTCAAGTGAAATGAATGAAAGGAAAATGATTTCTAGGGGAGTCTTCTTCCTTATATCATTTATAATCCCCTCTTAACATTAAAAATCTAAAGCCATGTCGAAATTATGAAGTCTGCTGACTTATTGCCAGCGATGAATATCATCTGACAGTTTGATAAATATAAATTAGGACCTGGTGAAAACTGGGCAGCTGGGAAAAAATGCTTCACTGCTCGTGGAATGGGTAAAGATCTAAAAATCCACAAGCAAAGAGGAAGGCTGAATTTGCTGGGCAGCAATGCCGCCTGCTGGCAGAGCTAGGAAATGGCTATACAGCTTCTGGCAAGGAAGGCTTTTGATCTCGTCCTGAGGAAGTGAATTACCCATGGGCATCCACAATAGGAGGACATAAATCCCTGGGTTTGGCAGAAGAGTGTGTGCAGATTTGTGATGAGCATCCATTGCTCTGAAAATAGCCAGGATTTGGGAACTCCATAGACATTCTGCATTCAAGTGGATTCAAATGTTATGGTTGGGCAGGTGAATGCTTCCATGAACAGTTAACCTCATTTCCCTGGTAGTCATTAAATGAAACTTCAAACTGAATCCATCAGTACAAATGTTTAGTGAGAGGAAAGAGGCGACCACAGGGATGGAACCACCGATTTCTTATTTTATCTTCACATTCTCAAGAACTTCCTTGTTCCCAGTCACTTTCCTTGACTCTCCAATTAACTTAAAGAGACTAATGGGTTGGCTCATGATTTTTGTACCAGAAATAAAAATAAAGTGTGCCATCTTTGGCTAAGTATCAATTCACAGATTTTATGTATTGAAAGTAACCTTAATTATCTCATTCTGGGCTCAAATCAGTCTTTTTTTTTTGGTCTTGACTTCATTGATACTGGGAAATCTGGATGAGACAATTCCATCATTTAATGAAGACTGACCATTTAGAGTCTTAGAGAGCTCCCTTGGGGTTTTGAAACTAAAGTGATTTTCCCAGGGTTCCAGAGCTAATTTGTGTCAGAGGAAGCATTTGAACATAGATCTTCTTGACTGAGTTTGAGTCTCTACTCATTATACTATACTACTTCAGATTAGTATCTAGAAAAAGACTTGGGGCTCCATAGTTAAATTTATGTTATTTATCCTTTTTTATCCACTCATCAATTGATGCCCTGCTAGTAAGTGTTTTTGCAGTAATTTTATTTTGGGAATATTTGGAAACACTTGTTAAAAATGAAAAAGGGGAAAAACCCTCAAGTTTAAGATGACAATAATTATTAAAAAATGGAAGCAACCTGGAATCTACCATCATAAAATGTATGTGAAAATATTAATAATTTATATGCTCCTCTTATAAGGATTAATGATACATACATGCTTACTATTTGTATGGGATAGCTATATACTTAGTACTTGAGAAAAAGGAATAAAAACTAAACTGACTCAATGATAAGTCTTGACAGAATTTTTGAGAACCTAGGAAGATTGAAGCTTGCATTAAAAATTTTACCCAACTATAAACTATCTATTTATCTTTAAATATTGAACTCAAAACAATTCTTTTGAGTTGCTTAGATATAGGGAAAATTTTAGGGAAAATTTCAAATTTGGTCAAATTTATCTTCTTGGGAATTTATATATATATATATATATATATATATATATATATATATATATATATATATGTATGTCCCCTTTCATTTACATTAGCACACCTTTCCTTCATTCTCTAGGAGTCTTTGATGCTTATACATAACTGTCAATAAATCTTAAAACAACTGGCCTAACTACCATCGAAATTTCAGGGATACAAGTCCATTTCTGGAGCTTCAAAGTAGTTAATTGATGTATTACAGGAACGTTCTTGACATGAGTATTTCCATCTTGAATTTTTAATGAGCATACACATTTTGAACATATCTTACTATATTGATTAAATGGAATTTGTACTGGTCAAGATGACCAGACTGCTTTATATTGAATTATTTCTTAACTCTTGAAAATCTCCTTGAAGGTTTATATCAATGTATTTGCATATGTATGAGCATTATCTTGGCTATCTCTCTTATCAACTAAAAGATTTATTGTATTATCTTTCTAAGCAGGTCAGAGTGAGCTTTCCTTGACACTCTTAATTGTGACTGAAAAAATGGTTTGTTGTTTCAGTGGAGACCAATTTTTATTTATTTTGAATTTGATTTTTTTGCTGAGGCAATCAGGGTTAAGTGACTTGCCCAGGGTCACATAGCTGGGAAGTGTTAAGTGTCTAAGGCCATATTTGAACTCAGGTCCTCCTAACTTTAGGGCTGGTGTTCTATGCACTCTGCCACCTAGCTGCCTCATAGTGGGGACCAATTCTAAAGCCAATCAAAATAGAATCAGGAAATCCCACATTAATTTGGAAAAGAAGCTACACACTAGCTTCAGTTATTCTGGATCCTAGAAGATACTAACTGTAACTTCACCAGAAACTGGATGAAACCATCTTCAGTTGGGGCTGGATCTAGTTTCCCATGCTTTTTTTTTTTTTTTTTTCACTCTCAAACCTCTAATTTACCATAACTCTGTCCAGAATTCTGGGGCACTAAGATTATTGGGGGAAAGTGATTTGAATGAGATATTGGATTATACTTTATTTTGCATCTGAGAAAAATTAGGTGGTGTCCATCATGTCAGATGAGAAATAGAATAAGAGTTTCTCTTTTATCTATTAAGTAATTGAGTGATGAAGTAAATCTTCTATTGATTAAATTAAATTGATTAAAATAAATAAAAGCAATTAGGCTGGCCAAATCAGTAAATATAAAGTCAATAAGCATTTATTAAGCACTTGCTATGTACCAGACACTGTGCTAAGTTGGGGACATAAGAGAAGGCAAAAACACTGCTCCTGGCCACAGGGACCTGCCTTTCTAGTGGAGGAAACAACATATAAACAATTATATACAAGAGTATACAATGTTGATGGGAAAAAATTTGAGGGAAAAGTGTCTTGCTTCTTCTTGGGGCTTTCACTAAGTGTGGATCACTTTCTTATATACTTTGCATTATTGCCAGAAGTAAATAAGAGAATCCGGATCAATCTCAATGGAGATAAAATCCTTTATATCTGTCTCTTCATTTTATAGTGGGGGAAACTGAGGCTTAGTGATCAAACGAATGCATTCTATGGAACAAATGACTAAAAGTCCTTCTTTAATCCTATAAGGGATAGTTGGTTGGATTTTGAAAGAGAAGTTTTTTTAAGGTGACTGATTTTCTAATTGGATGTCTCTAAAAAATTCCCTCACTGATTGATTACTCATTATGGATTAGTTGTTTTTATTTTTGTTGTTTGTTTGTGTGTGTGTGTTTGTATCTCTAGCGTTTAACACAGTGACATAATAACAGTTTCACAAATGCTAGTTGATTGATGGATCCTAGATTTTTGAAGACTATGGCAGGTCAGCAAAATCTGTGTTTCTACTATGTCAAATGGATTTCCATAACAGATTTCATTTTGAGGACAAATGAGCCAAGTATGGAGAGGCAATACCACCAATAGGCTAGCCTTTGGGAATAAATTCTTTGACTAAATGATAAATCTTTTGATGGAACAAAGAGTTTTAGGCAGTATGACAAAGAAAGAAGAGTGAATAACCCCTGTAACAATGTTTTCCTCCTTAGCTCTAAACTATTGAGACTTAGGTGGTTTATACTAATGGTGTGGGGATTAGATAGAGTTGGGTCTTTTCTTCCTTCATTTTTTCCCTCCATTTACTGAATGAAGTAACCAGTGATTAAAGTAACCAAAAGCAATTAGATTGACCAAATCTTTGAGTGTCTTGCCTTTCCTTGATGGATATGTTCAAAGTACATTCCAAAAGTGTTTCCATCTAAAAGACAAGAGACAGAGCATTTGCTGAGAGGAACTCCTGCCATAGGAATACCTATTTCCTGGCCCTTCTGTAGTATGTCCTTTTTAGTGGAAGGTGGGGGAGGGAAGAGATCTACCCTGGAAGAATCCCAAGGGTTCCAGTCTGTTCCTCAATATGAGTGCCTTACTGAAAAGTGCACAAACACAGGCAAGGGAGGGAGCTGGTCCCAGACTCTATGTGTGGGCATTTTATTTGCTTCCAAAAAACCCCCCATGCAGATGCACTTGACAAATGTTTTGAAGCTGGACAAACCCCAAAACCTGCTTTGGTTTGGCAAAGGGAAAAAAGTATTTGTAGTTCTCTGTATTTTCAACCGACATCAATCGGCAAACCAGCCACTATCTACACTAAGCTCTGTAAAAATCTCTCCAGCTCAGAACTTGCTTGGCCTATTCAGTTTTCTCAGTTCTTTCATGCTGACAGGTTCAAAGTCTGCTGTAATCTATGCATAAAAGGACTGGACATTATCCCTGGCAGTTCAGAGGAAGTTTAAAAACTACTGACCATCAAAAACAGCAGGTAAAATGTTAAGACATTTTCAAGATGGAAAATGAAGAAAATATAATGGATGTGTTTCTTTAACTCCAATATTGTATTTGATTCAAGTCCTGTTCATCTCAAAAGATGTGTTAAGAGGGGACTGTAATATTTAAATAATACACATTTCTTGAGGATTCAGAATAAGTTACTTCAAAGGAGATTAGTGAAAGAGGATGTAAACCAGGGGGTAGTTAAAAATGGATAAAGTTCACCCTCATGAGAAATGCACCTCTCTCCTTTCTTTGGAGAAGTGGGGTATTAAGGGTACAGAATACTATGTGGGCTATCAGATTCAACAAATCATTTTGTTGGTTTTATTTAATTGTATTTTGTTTTCTTTGTTATAAGAGGAGGTGAGATATATCTAGAAGTGGATATCAGTAAAACTTATTAAATTATACTCTTATATCTTATCCCATTTTGGAGCCTAAGAAAGGCCATATTATTGCCTAAGAGAATCTTTTATTTTCTACACTTTCTCTGCCTTTATAAAATATTTCCAGAATCAAGGTATAAACTATAAGTTCAAAGGTTAGATTACACACCCAAGGATCTGTGTAATTTTAGGCAAATCCCTTTATTTCCCTGGGGTTATTACTATTTTTCTTATCTATGAAATAAATGATTTGGATTAATTAGCCTCTGAAATCCTGGTCAGTTATTGGTCTATGATTCCATTATCTTGCCAGTAATGAATTCATAGAACACAGAAATGTTCAAGAATTGTTATTCTTTGCTTCTTCTCCTATTCTACTAGTTTTCATCATATTTTGTCCTCATTTCCATTGCTTCTTAAAACATGCTGTGGTCCACTTGCATGATGTGGGGAGGTACACACACAAAAAAATAAACAACATTAAAATTCAACTATTTTGTAAAAGAAAGGAAATGTGGCCAACTGAACAGACTGGTCATGACTATCTGAATTCAAATCTTGTCTTTAACTATCCTAGTTTTCTTTTTATCATGGGCAAACCACTTGGACTTTCAGCCCCTGGACAGCTCTCTTGAGACTGTTACAAGTAAATTGCCAAACTGCATCAATTGAGGGAGTTTGCACACCAGTGAAGTTATAGGATTAAATAAAGATAATTGTATTAAGCACTGAATTTGTGAAGGTAGAGGAGTAAGTGGAGGTGATCTGCTGAATAAAGGGAAAAATGTGTTTAACACTATGTAATTTCTGGACCCTTTGTTTAATCTAAAAGAACATGTTACAAACAATAATTTTATTATTTATAATTAATGTATTATACTGGTTTACAAACAAATCAGGACGCATATTGATTTTTCCATAAGCATCTATGCTTGGCTTGATTCCATAAAACAGGATAAACCAAGTCTCTGGAATCTCATCACTAAACTGAAGTACTCAGAATTTGATAGTCAATGTCTTCTTAACTCATGTTAGTTGCCTCTTCCCCTAATTGGAGGGCTACAAGGTAGAGCCCTCCTTTCAATCTATTTTCCATTCATAACATTGCTTGGCTTTGATTCTTCAGAACATCCTCACTCTGAGCATACCTTAGCAGCTACCCTCTCCCTTTTTAGCTTCCTTCTGAATGTTGTCTTTCTCTATTAAATTAGAAAGTCTATCTGTCTGTCTGTCTCTCTTTTTTATATGTATCCCCAAAACTTAGCAGAATGTCTTTACACATGTTAGGCACTCAACAAATATTTGAATTGAATTGCAGATATTTTACATATGAACACATGTGTACTTGATATAGGATTTATCTAAATACACAGATAAAGAAGGTATGTAAAGCTATAGAGGAGTTACTACTTGAATCACTGGATAAAGAAGCTATATAGATAATAGAACAGATTCATTAATTTTTATTTTTCTTTAGTCATTTCATTCATGTGATATTCCTTGTGACTCCATTTGGGTTTTTTTGGCAAAGATATTAGAATGGTTTGCTGTTTTCTTCTTCAGCTCATTTTACAGATGAGTAAATTGAGGCAAATAAGTGATTTGCTCAGGGTCACACAGCTAGTAAGTGTATGAGGCTACATTTGAACTAAGGAAGATGAGTCTTCTTGACTCTAGGTCCAGCGATCTATGCATCATAGTGCCCCCTAGATGCTTTCATCAAATATCTTTTTATTTCTATGTTTTTTGGGGGGATTGTTTATTAACACACACAGGCAAGCATACTTATGAATATGTAAACCAACTGCATTGTTACTGAAAAACAAAACAAAATAAAATCTTGGGATTTTTTTTCTGATCTCCCATATTTCCCACAACTTCTTACTAATATTAACTAAAAAGATTAGTCTTCATTTTTCTGTTTATATTCATCCATTTATACTTTCTGGATAAAGTAAATATTTTTAGTGTTTATCATATGATAATTTCTAGTTGAATATACATATATATTAATAATGATATTAATGGAACTATAGAACCTGGTGCTATTCATTTTGGAATATTTTTTCTTTTTGGAACATTTAGAAAAATGCACTGAAACTAATATTTATTAAGCATCTACTACATACAAAGTACCAAGGATGCTATTGTTTATCTTTTGTTATCTCGGAGAGCCATGACATCAGAGAAGTGATGATATAATATACAAATGAATTGGATTTAATCACTACTGATCAGAGAAATGCAAATTAAGACCACTCTGAGATACCACTACACACCTGTCAGATTGGCTAAGATGACAGGAACAAATAATGATGAATGTTGGAGGGGATGTGGGGAAACTGGGACACTAATACATTGCTGGTGGAGTTGCGAAAGAATCCAGCCATTCTGGAGAGCAATCTGGAATTATGCCCAAAAAGTTATCAAACTGTGCATACCCTTTGACCCAGCAGCGCTACTACTGGGCTTATATCCCAAAGAAATACTAAAGAGCGGAAAGAGACATATATGTGCCAAAATGTTTGTGGCAGCTCTTTTTGTTGTAGCTAGAAACTGGAAGATGAATGGATGTCCATCAGTTGGAGAATGGTTGGGTAAATTGTGGTATATGAAGGTTATGGAATATTATTGCTCTGTAAGAAATGACCAGCAGGAGGAATACAGAGAGGCTTGTGGAGACTTAAATCAACTGATGCTGAGTGAAATGAGCAGAACCAGAAGATCACTGTACACTTCAACAACAATACTGTATGAGGATGTATTCTGATGGAAGTGGAAATCTTCAACATAAAGAAGATCCAACTCACTTCCAGTTGATCAATGATGGACAGAGGTAGCTACACCCAGAGAAGAAACACTGGGAAGTGAATGTAAATTGTTAGCACTAATATCTGTCTGCCCAGGTTACATGTACCTTCGGATTCTAATGTTTATTGTGCAACAAGAAAATGATATTCACACACATGTATTGTACCTAGACTATATTGTAACACATGTAAAATGTATGGGATTGCCTGTCATCGGGGGGAGGGAATAGAGGGAGGGGGGGTAATTTGGAAAAATGAATACAAGGGATAATATTATAAAAATATATATATATATATAATTAAAAAAAATGAATTGGATTTAAGTGAGGAAGGTCTGTGGAAGGTCACCTGCTCCATTTTCTCCTCCACAGCCAACTGGAGGCCAGATATAGGTCAGTATGACTGGGAATGGCCCTGGATGAAATGGGATACCATGGCATTTTAAAGCTAAGGTCTTTAACAGATCTCAGTTTGACTGAGGCCACACCCATTCAGTGACTAAGGCTAAGTGTTTTGCTGAACTTGTAGTTAGGAATATAATTACTAAGAAAGAGAGGGAAATGAAAGTCATGCTTTAGGTGGCATCCACCTTTTTATTACACTAAAATGTTATCACATTTAAGACTGGAGATTTCAATGTTAATTGTGCTGACCCTTCATTTAAAAAACAGAAGATTAAAAATTGTTTTGGAATATCCAAAAGTAGGGTTTTACTCTATAAATTCTTGTCTTCTTGAATATTAAGGAGGTTCTTTTGGAATTCCCTTTTTATTATCTTCAAGATTCATTTTGGTTATTGAGATACTTTTGAAAATGCAGTTTAAATCATACCTGAGTATTGTAGAATAGAAGATTTTTAATTGCTTTTTTTAGGTCAGCATTGGCTATTCTTTTAGAACTTGTTTGTTCAACTATTAATGCAGTAACATTTTTTTTTCTCATGTCATTTACTTATGTGAGAATTGTGAGTGAGATCTCTTTTAGACTTTTGTTAATTAATGTGTTTTGTTAGAGTTGCTACAAGGAATGATGATGATGATGATTAAATTTAATGCTTTAAGATTTGTGAAAGATTTTATGTACATGATTTCAATTGAGTACCAATGATTATGGAGTGAATCTTTCTGTTCTTTCTTTCTCAAGAACACATATTCTTCTTGAAATGCAAAATCTTAAAAAATTGATGGTTTGACCTCTATCAATGAATTTGATGATTTCTATCTCCCTGAAAACTCTGGAGAACCCCAGATCTCTTCTTCTTTTTAAGATCTGAATAAAGGATTCATAGATAATCTTGTTCTACTAAAATAATTATGTTTTTCACCCATTTTATGTCTTTAGTGAGGATGCCTAGCTTGAGAATTGATAATAGTAGCAACCCTAACTCAAAACACTTTTTATGAGTCTTCTTTTTTGAAGACATCAAGGCCTTTTGAAATTGTATTCTTGTTCTTTGACCTTTAAGGTCCTTAATGACTATTTTATCACATGTAGTTCTTGATCAAGTAAGTCATCAGATATCTTTCACCCAACATTTTAATTTAAAACACAGAGAGAAGCTGGCAAATATTTTTTTCTGACTGACATAAAAGGAGGAAAAGCCTGTTCCATTTACCTTTAAGGTCCTTGGACAAAATAAGCATTCTATTATTTATGGCAACCACTCTAACCTAGCTGTCAATCCAAACCTCAAATGTGACTTTGATACATGTGATATTCCTTTCACAAAATGAATTTATGAAATACAATTTGTCAACTGATTCATTGTCCTGAGAAATAGCAAGGCTTCACCTCCCCTTTTTCTTCCCCCTCCCTTCCACTAGCTTTGTGGACTTTTGCTGAACCCCAATGAAATGAAAAGAATGGGTCATTTCCAGAATCACCAGAAATGTCATGGCCATAGTATTTTCTGATAAAACTCTCTGGATCTCTGTTTCTTTATTTGTAAAATGGAATAGTTGACTTAGTTGATTTCTAAAGTATTTTCTAGCCCTATAAATCATCAATAGTTCTAAATGTCAAAAAAGATCAATATATTTTATTATCTACTCCTTGCATATTTTCAATGGTTTTAGAGATATGAGTTTTATTACTTAAATCAATTAAGCACACATTCTAAATTTCTTTAAATAATATTCTTGATTAATATGGATAAGTAACATAACATAGTGCATAGTCAGTAAGCTTGACTTCAAAACCTGGCCCTGACCTATAGAAGTTATGTGATCATCAATCAGTAATTCACTTAACCTTTCAGTATCACAGGAAACTCTTTAAAGTACATAAGTTTTAAGTAAGTTAATTTGAATTAGTAAAGGGAGTTTTTCAGGGGTAACTTCCTATACAAATAAAATCTACTACGGGGGTCCAGAATAACAACAAAAACCCAACAGTAACAACAAAATATAGTAAAAAATCCTCAATTGTATTTCTAAGTTTTTATCTTTGAGATTTACCTATATTGCATTTAGTATTGTTAACCATATTTCTCCTTGAAATTTCCCCTATATTCTGTTTTCTAACATGGTAAGTTTCCCTGTTATTAAATATTTGCAGGAGAGATTGAATAATCATTTGTCAAAGATGTTGTAGAGATTCCTGTTTATGTACAAATTAGAATCACTAACTTTTGAAGTGCCTTGAGATTCTAATATTTTCTGATAATGTATTTTGTGAAGTATCCACTAATTTCTGTCGCTCTAAGTCCAAAGAGATATCTTCCCTATGAGATTTCATAATACTTTGCTTGCATCTCTAACATACTTTTGAAATCTTAATTTCATGCCCATCTTGCTTCTCCTTTGACAAATACTCGCTATGTGACTTAGACCTGACAAAAGCAGGTCATTTATCTTCTCAGTAAGATTGCTAAATTGTGAAGAAGGAACTGACCCACATTAGAAGAGGGAATTTCCTAATCAGTAGTTTCCTATACCAATTAAACTAAAGGCCTAATTTTTCTCTTAATCCTTATCTCCCTTTTTTTGAATAGGGCCTATATTGAATTCCTTTTCTGTGTTTTCCTCAATATCTAATGTATTACCTTGAATACAGTAATAGTTCAATTATTACACAAATGAATAAGTTTATAGGAAAATGGAGTTGCCATTAAGAATAGAAATAATGAAAGCAGGGAGAAGAGTTCCTTTATGAGGGGAGAGGGAACGATAAATTGTTAAATTTTAAGAGCCTCTGAGAAACAAGGTGAAAATATATTCCAAATAGTTGAAAATGTAGGGCTGGAGCTTGGGGAAGACATCACAAGGGAATAAGAGAAAGAAAGCAAGTGATGGAAAAGACTGAAAGGTAAAGAGATATAGACTGGATTGTTGATTAAAGAATTAAAAGGATTTATTGATATTTTAATTTTATTTCTGACATAGAATATGATTTTTTTAAAGGCAAGAATGAAGAAATGAGAAAAGATTGGCAATGCAAGAGAGGGTGGTAATATGTGATAATTTTAGGGCATGGGCTCACAGGAAGAATTATTCTCAGAAAGGATCAGATCTTTGATGAAGATACTAAGAAATCTTAAGAAAGCAATGTAGAAAGACCTCATTTCATAACGGATTTTCTCAGTAGAGGAGGAAATGAGGCCATCTGCTTGTACAGGAGAATCAGGGGTCTTGAAGATGATGAAAAAGGTTAGGAACATTTGGTTGTGGGAAATGAAAAGGGAAACAAACAGAAGCTGAAGAAAAGACTATATAGTTGGGGGAAAGGTTACAATTTTGTGGCAAAACATTATTCTTTATCTAATATGAATAATATGTGTCCCATCACTTGGAAATAAAGATGGAATCAGGAATTTATTTACCATGTTTTCCTTTGTTTCATCTTTTCTTTACATCAACTTTTAAGTGAAAATAACACACATTACACACTTGAACATAGTCAGTGGCTCAGATATCACTTATTACATGCTCTAAAGAGGAGTTATAAATATTTTCATTTGATTGTACCCTTATGGAACACCATGTACAACAGGATGGGATGAGATTGAAATCACAGCTACAAAAAGGAGAAAGCAGATGACAGCACTCTATGACATGTGGCAGCTTTTGAATATTGACATTCTGGTTTATCTTTTGTGAGTTTTTTGAATAGGCAAGGTCCAGGTCTGGTAGTAGGAAACAACCCCCAAATCAGTTCTTTTTCATGCATTTTTCACCCCATGTATTCTCCATGTGTCTTCCCAAATATTGTAATCTTACTTGCCAAATGCTGCAAAATATGTTTATTGATTTCTCAGAAGGAAAAAAAAATGATCGGATCATCAAATTCTTTCTGTCTGAACTATAGGATATCCTTATATTTGTTAATTATTAGTACCTTGTACCACCAAATGCTTACAGCTCCCTCACCAAATGGGGCCATAAATTATTTTTCATATGAGCTGAGCCTGACTTGGTCATGATCAAAGAAACAGAAGGGAATGGGGTAAATAGTCCATTCAAAACGTAGCTGCAATCCTGTGATGTACAAACTGTGATGTGCCATCATCACAGAGGATTGTTTTCTGGGAGAACCAAATGAGCCATCAGAACCACTATACTCTGATTCAGGATGACCCAGAATTCCTTGGCTTCCATCCTGGTTACTCAATTTGGCATTATTTTCTCCATAACAGATGGCTATCTTGGTTCTTTCCTATGTAAAGTGAATCATCAGCTACCTTCAAGAAAGTAGGGGATTTCTTCAATTCACATGAGTTGTCCGGTCTCCTTCAGCTCTTGTTCCTTGTAATTCTCCTAACTGGCAGAAGTAAATTCCTCCATAGGGTTGTTACCTTGAAACTCTTGACTGTCTTTGGCCTAGATCCAGATATGGCAGTCCTTCTATTTCTGGGATCTTCAGCCTTTTGGTAATCCCTCCCAGTCCAAGATTTCATCTGGATAGATTAGCATACTAGGGTCACAAAAGATCAAATAATATCGGAAGATATCTTAGAAGATGTTACAAGGCATCTAGAACATGTCTGGCAGAAATTTTTTCTCCAATATTGAAAATAACTGGCCATTCAGATTTTACTCCTACACCTTCAATGAGGAAGAAACTACTCTCCCTCACAGCAACCAAGTCTACTTTTGGGTGACTGTAATTCACAGCCTGCTTGATATGGATTGTCTCACTAAATGGTCAATTCTGTACTTAATCTAGGCAGTTTTAGCAAAACTATTCCTTAGTTGAAAAAAGACCCCAGTGGCTCTCCAAAGAATATAGATTAGGCTCCAAATTACTTTTCTTGCCATTTAAGGCGCTCTAGACTCTTGTCCCCAATGACTTGCTTTCCATTACTGATCCAAATGAATCTCTGTTCTAGCCAAATGCATCTATTTACTATTCTTCCCAATACACTTTCTGATTTCTTACTTTAGAATCTGTGTGCATGCTTAGCCTTCTATCCCAACATGCAGATCTATATCCATCTTTTAAGGTCCATCTCAAATCTATATTTTCTGTGGTGCCTTCTATGAGCCACTTTGGCTTCCAGCAACTTTTTTTCCTTAGAAATAAATCCTTAAACACTCACCTCTACCTTGTTTGCAGTTTTTATTTTCCTCTACTTTGTACTGGAGTCATATAATTATCTTATTTCCCCAATTATGTTATAATCCCTTAAAAGCCTGAGGACATAATTTGCACTTTTCTCATAAACTCTGCTAGGTCTAATGTAGTGTCTTTCACATATTAACTATACCAATTATTTGTTGAAAGAAAAAAATAACTTCTTGACAACCCAAAATTTCACTCCAGGCTTTATTATGCAAGTCTCCGTATCCAGGAAGAAAGAGATAACAGCAGTAAACTATTTTAATCTGGTCAAGCCATGTTTGGAGTATCCTGGTATCACTGTTGAAAAAAGTTGAAAGCATCCAGACAAAGGTAACCAAGATAATGATAGGATCCTAGATCTAGAGATATAAGGGTCTTTAGAGGATATTCAATACAATCTTTTCATCTTACATACAAGGAAACGGAGTCCTAGAGATATTAAATGACTTTGATAAAGTCACAAAGTGATAAACATCAGAAGTAGGATTTAGCCTGGGTTCTCTGATTCCAAAACTAATGTTGGACTTGGAGCCAGGGAGACGAGTTCAAATTCAGTCTCATATTATTATGCTTTTATGCTTATTAGCTTTATGTCTCTGCAAATCATAAACTTTGTCTGCCTCAATTTTCTTGATTACGAAGTGAGGTTAGAAATAAAATGTACCATGTCATTGTAAAGAAAAAATAAAATAATATTTGGAAAGTACTTCAAGAAGTGTGTTAATACTATATAAGAACTATTGTGACACTCATTTCCTGGTGAATGATCTTTAGTTCATGTTATGACAGGATTAGTTGAAAGGATTGGGCATGTTTATTTTGGGGAAAAAGAGGTTCATAAAGTATATGATAGCTTCCTTCAAGTATTTAAGTATTTCAGATATTTAAAGATAGCTATCCCATGAGTTTATCACATGGAAGATGGACTAAACTTATATTTTTGACCCTAATTCATGGAACTAGTGGAAGCTGAGGAAAGAACATTTTATGTCAGAAGAATCTTCCTACCAATTCAAGTCATCCAATAATGAAATGGATGGGGAGAAGTAAAGAGCTCCTTTTCATTTGAATCTGCACATAGGGACATATTTGTCAAAAAGATAATTATAGAGATGTTTTTTCAAATATGGCTTGGTCTAGATAATAACTGAGGTCTTAACTAATTAAATTTTGTGATTCTATGATTTAAATGAGTGAACATATCAGTCATTCTAGAAGTATGTGGTCTAAGAAAAAAGCCTTGCATTTGGAATCAGAATGTCTGGTTCAAATGTCATCTCAGTCCTTTGCTACCTGTAAAATCCATAGGTCTTAGTTTTCATGTCTCTAAAATAAGAGGTTTGGACTAGTTGATCAGAAGATCCCTTTTGATTCTAAAATCCCAGCCTATCCCCTTCCTCATGAATGAAGAAAAGATAATGTTTTGCCCACTTTCATTTTCTTGATTTTCTTTGCCAAATTTTGGAAAGGAATTCAAACAAGGTGATAATGAAAGGAAAACTAGCATAGCATGGTTTATTGATCTTCCCAAAAAGAGATATAAATTGTAGATGTTATAGCATTTAAATATCTTGAACCTTTCCTCTGTGATTCTCCAACATTTCAAAGAAGACTATAGCTTATCTTCTTCATATTATTATTCTGCTTTTAGTGTCTGAATCAAAATGGACAGAAGCAAGATCCTGGCTAAGATAAATAATTTAGAATATTGATTCTACTGCCCAAACTGAGTGAGACTGCATTCAAACTAAAAAGACAGCCCTTTGCATGTTTCCCTTTATAGAATCTTTGAACTAAAAAATAGTAGCTAAAAACAGATTCAAAATGTTTAAAAGAGCTGCTAAAAGATATCTCCAGAAGAATTAATATAATGGCACCTGCCAGAACTGCTATTGGTGATTATCTATCAACATTTCCTTTATAGGTTATTTCTGAAGTGTGAAAATACTCTAGAACTAAAAGTTGGTAAGTGCATTAAAACACTTTTTTATTATTTAAAGCTCTCAGTCTATTTTTAAATGCACGTTATTAAAAACACTCATTTGCATTAGCTTAAGACATTTTTGTGTTAAAGCTAAGAATTGGATTTCACTTTAAAATTAAATTAAATAGCAGTACTTATTCAATATTATTTCTCATATATAATATGTTTTTATATAAGTACATATTATATGTACTCCTATATTTTACACACAGTTTCTATCTAACAGGAGGGTCTGTGATTTCATTGGTGTGGGTGTCCCCTCCACTTATTCAAATTAAAACTTTTGCACCTTAGGATAGAGATTTCTGTGGTGACAGAAAAAAATAACTCTCTGGTAACCAGCCTTCTAATGATGAGCCTCTAGAACCCATATTCAGACCCTCAGCCTAAAGTTTCCTTTCACAAAATAGTTTTTCTTCTACTGTGTTATCTTGACAAAAACTCCAGACCACCTTGCTGCCTTCAAGAGTGCAACTTTAATGAAGTAGGTGGATGCAGTAGAAAGAGTGCTAAGTTTAGAATGAGAAGACTTGGATTCAAATTCTTCTTCTATTACTCACAACCTTGTGTGATTTTGGGCAAATCATTTCACCTCAAAAAACCTTGGTATTCTTATTCAAAAAATGAGGATGTTGGACTACTTGATTGGAAAAATGACCAGATTGGATTTGTTGGATTCAAAGGTACCTTTTAGCTCTAAATTTATGGCTGTGAAAATATATGTTTATATAAATATGCATTAATAATAATAACAATAGCTAACTTCTGTATAGTATTTACATGTACCAGACACTATGCTAAGTATTTACAATTATTATTCAACATCCTTACAACAATCCTGGGAGATAAGTACTATTATTATCCCCATTTTACATATGAGGAAATCGGCAAACAGCATTTAAGTGACTTGTCCAGAATCATATAGGTAGGAAGCATCTGAGCTTACCTAAGAATTCAGGTCTTTCTGACTCCAGGTCCAGGTCCTGGCTCCAGGTGCCTTATTACAAATTAAAAAGATATATATTGCTATCTCTCTCTCTTTTTCTCTCTTTTTAAACAAATAAATGATGTGTATATTATGCATATCAATTTATAAATGGATTTTAAAGACTTACATTGTCACACCTACTTAAGTATTTATAAAGATTTCTTCCAGAGGCACAAAGGTATTTAAAACTACAAAACAAACAATTTATAAAAAAAAGCCTTGAGAACTAACCAATATCTGTTTTTGAGCTAATGTCAGAAGGATTGGGAAAATATTTTATTTTCTTACTGTATTATAAATCATTTTTGCTTCAGAGTTGCCATTTGGCCCCTTTAGGTGATTAATAAAGTCTAGCCTTGAAAAAAGAGTCAGTGTAATATATTATCAAGGCTGAGACATTGTCAAAGGATGAATATGTCTTTTAATATGCATTTTAGAACTCTATAAGTATTTTATCTTAAAATTTATCACTAAATAATGTAAATGTTAATAACTCCAAGTATCTTAATTAATTATAGCATTAATCAACTGATATGAATCTTACATTGCTCAATCATTTGATGTAAACTTATGCAAAAAAGAAAGGAATGAGAGTGGAGAATTATTCCTTATAGGCCCTTTCAAAGAGCGTTGGTCTTCCTTCTCTCATCTTCCTGCACCTTATATGAAAATAATGAAGATAATTCAAAGAAAGGGACATGAGAAATTATATGAAATAAATGTGATACATATATGTGTATACACATATATATGTATATACACACACATACACATACACACACACACACACATATATATGTATATATACACAAAAGTAGTTGGAGTTGGGGGGCTTGTTGTCATATTTTGTTTTGTTTTAATTACAGGGAGAGGTAAAACAATAAAAAGCTCTGATTAGTTATATTTCTTTAAATTAATCAAGTAGTTAATTATTATCACCTGAAGTTCCTTAAATCACCTCGGGTTTATACAAAAGCTCAAGTCCTTATAAGCAAGTTAAAACTAAAAGAAGTGGGCAGCTAGGTGGCGCAGTGGATAGAGCACCAGCCTTGAATTCAGGAGGACCCTAGTTCAGTTCTGGTCTCAGACACTTAAGGCGTCCTAGCTGTGTGAGCCTGGGCAAGTTACTTAATCCCAGCCTCAGGAAAAACAAACAAACAGAAAACTAAAATAATTATTCAATGACTTGTGCTTTAATCCATTTGGCACTCTCCTAAATTAGTAGGTCTTGCTTTTTAAATCAGTTCATTGATTTTAGAGCTCTTTTAAAATCAGGGCGTAGTCTGAATAGGTGAGAATATAACATTTCTCTGTACTCATGAACATTAATTCTTATGGGATTTGTCTCAAATTATGTAATAAGTTGTAATAGAGATTGACAGCCATGGATCTCCTTGTGCCATATTGAAGGTATCATTATCTTGTTAATGTTTTGATTTTGAAGGATACTAAGAAATTCAGTTCTTAAGATCCATAGCATGTTATGTTACGTTCCTGTCAGAGACAGGAGCAGTGTATTAAACATAGTGATATATATGAATTTTCTGTTTACATGTATTGTGCCTTTCAAACATGACCTTTTTTTGGGAAGAGGGGTAAAAACTAATATAAAACTCTAAGAAAATACACAAAATGCACTCTCAAGCTTTAATTAGCTATATTCTATCTTAAAGGCTGAATTCTGAGTTAAGAATGCAGATTTGATCATTCATAGTTTTGCCTTAAATGTCACAATGCCACAAATAGATAATGTTTCCTCCAGTACAAAATTAAAAAATCTTCTTTTTGGCATTTAAGGCCATTCACAATCTAGTCCCCAAACTACCTTTCTAGACTATGCATTTTTCCTTTCCATAAACTCCAAGATCTGGTCAAATTGGCCTTGCTATTCCTGTCATGATACCCCATCTCCTATCTCTGTATCTTTGAACTGACTGCTGTCCTCACCATACCCATTCTTTCCTTCAGTATTTTTACTTCATATAATGCTTTCCTAATTACACTAGCTTCTTATGTTCTCTCACTTCAAAGTAACATATATATGCATGTATGCATATATGTGTATATATTTGTGCAGATATATATAACATATATGTGCATATTCTATTATAAGAGAATATAGAATTTGGAACTCAAAACTTTAAATAAATTGTTTTAAAAATGCTTGTTGATATACTGAGTGATTAAGAACATATTAATTTCTTCCTGAGAAGGTAAAAGGAAATACTCAGTTCTTTCAAGACTTGGATATCAGATTGGTCCAACAGATTATGCAAGGGCAAATAAAAATAATAGACTAGAAGTCATAAGCTTCATTTTCTAGTTATAGATCTGATTAACTGTATGGTCATATATATGGTCATTTCATTTCCATGGGCCTCAGGTTCCTCTAAAATGCTGGAGTTGGACTCTTGATGTACTCCAACGTTCCTTCTAATCTTAGTACCTCTGTTTCCATAATTTAAATAGTTTTATTATCTCACTGTCAGTTTTTATAATCTCAGTTAATGAGAATGAACTCAAATAGCCTCTTTCTAGAATAACTTAGTTATTAATAGTAAAATATATGAATAATAAATCTGAGATAAATTTTATTGAATAAATTGCTTAACTTATGGAACTAGAAATGGTTCCTATTCCTTATATTTGGAAATTGACACTTACTAGATGTGCTTCTAAATTCTTAATTCAATCTTTGGACTCTATGGATATTTTGATAAAATAAGAATATGATGACATAATATGCTACTAACTTAAATATTAACTCTTTACAAATTGGGTATAAAGTGCTTTTTAAACATCAAAGTATTACCTAAGGGTCAGTTTATTATTCTAAAATGATATATAAAAAACAAATTCAAAGGTTTAAGACTGAGAAGATTTATACTTTCAATTAGGGAAAGACTGGAAGTGGAGAAGTGGAATCAGGGTTTAACAGAACAACTAGAAGAGCAGCTGAGGAAGAAGATTACAAAAGTGTTGTTTGGAGCATTTATGTCTCATATAATATAATGGGAAAACCATCAATAAAATCTTTGTTAAGAAGATTGTAAGAAAAGTAAAGCTGACAATGATTAAAATACAAAAGTTGGGACCTCTCCTCCACCTCTGAAGTCAGTAGTATTTAGGTATTAGCTTTTGGGGACAGATATGATGAACTAATTTTGGCCAAGGCATCCTTTATATATTCCTAGATTACAGGTAGGTAAATGCTAATCAATTTCACCTGGTCTCTTACTTTCCCCCATTTTATACAAATCTAGATTGATAGAGTAACCTCAGTTCCTTAGCTGTTCATTCATCAAGGTTCTCTTGTCTCAACACTTTGATCAAGTATTTTGTTGACTTCATACATTTTACTCATACATTTTTAGGGAGTAGAGAAAAGGAATTTCTTTATTTCACATGGCAGTTGGGTCGAACAGTGGAGGGGAAGACCTGAGTTCAAATTCTAGCTCAGATAGTAGCTGTGTGAAGCTGAGCAAGTCATTTAAACTCTATTAGCTTTAGTTTCCTCATGTATAAAATGGGAATAATAAAATCACCTATCTTCTATGATTGCTGTGAGAAGTGAAATG